>NC_057812.1:568594753-568609090 GCF_018294505.1 Triticum aestivum
CTGGTTGCCAGGAAGGCTTTTATCTTCAGCAGAGAACTTTGACGTTCTCGATGCCGGCTTCCGGCAAGCTGGTTGCCAGGAAGGCTTTTATCTTCAGCAGAGAACTTTGACGTTCTCGATGCCGGCTTCCGGCAACCTGGTTGCCAGGAAGGCTTTTATCTTCAGCAGAGAACTTTGATGTTCTCGATGCCGGCTTCTGGCAAGCTCGTTGCCAGGAAGGCTTTTGGCGAAGAACTTCGTTGTTCTTGACACCGGCTCCCGGCAAGATCGTTGCCGGAAAGGCTTATGGCGAAGAACTTCGTTGTTCTTGACGCCGGCTTCCGGCAAGATCGTTGCCAGAAAGGCTTATGGCGAAGAACTTCGTCGTTCTTGACGCCGGCTTCCGGCAAGATCGTTGCTGGAAAGGCTTATGGCGAAGAACTTCATCGTTCTTGACGCCGGCTCCCGGCAAGATCGTTGCCGGAAAGGCTTATGGCGAAGAACTTCATCGTTCTTGACGCCGGCTCCCGGCAAGATCGTTGCCGGAAAGGCTTATGGCGAAGAACTTCGTCGTTCTTGACGCCGGCTCCCGGCAAGATCGTTGCCGGAAAGGCTTATGGCGAAGAACTTCGTCGTTCTTGACGCCGAAGATGTTGGCCTAAGGGCGTTGCCAGCCCCCGGGCCATAACTGCGTTCAAACATAGCAAGTGATTAGCATCCGAAGTGCACTCAACTTGCTTGTGAATTTCGACTTTTGCTGCATATTCCCTATGCCTGCTGGAATGCTTTCCGGTGCGTACGATCCAGCTAGTAGCGCTTGAGGGAATGGGCCCTTAGCGGCTATTCGGGAACAACGCCTCCCGGAAAGGTTTACCTTCTTGGTTCTAGCGCAACCGCACAAGTTGCCGAGCGGACTTGAGGCAACATGGAGCGCAACTAGCCCCGAGAAGGCTCCTCGGCATACAGGTCTATGCAGAAATCTCAAATAAATAGCGCATGCTATCTTCCTGTTCAACCTCTCTTTGTACGTCCACCCTACGCTTTCTAGGGAAACTTGCCGGTGCAGGCACCCTTGCCGCGAGCGCCGAGTGCGGAACTTCAGCAGCCTGCTGGTGGGGTCGCTACCGACAAGCAATCTTGTCGCAACTAGTTGCAGCTCGCTTAAGTTGTTGAGCGGACTCAAAACAAAGTAAGGGCGCTAGCAGCTCACTTAAGTTGCTGAGCGGACTCGAAGCAAAGTAAGGGCGCTAGGAGCTCACTTAAGTTGTTGAGCGGACTCGAAACAAAGTAAGGGCGCTAGCAGCTCACTTAAGTTTCTGAGCGGACTCGAAGCAAAGTAAGGGCGCTAGCAGCTCACTTAAGTTGTTGAGCGGACTCGAAACAAAGTAAGGGCGCGACTAGCTACGAGTTGATTCCTCCGCGCACAGGTTTTCCATACAAAGAACAAGATCTCCGAGGCGGATAACCTTATATAGTAAGGAAATATCTAAAGTTTTGCATGACTTAGCTTTTTCTGTTGCCGCCCTAGCGTCGTTCTTTTGCTAGCCCACTCCTTGGGAGCCATGACGATGAAGATTTAGCTTGCGCGTACGCCGGATCGGGTTCGCACGATCTCGACGCCCCCTACCTGGCGCGCCAGAGATGTCGGGCGGGCGATGCTGATTCCCGCCAACACCTATGGGGACAGGGCCCCTTTCGGTTCGGTGGGGGGCGGAGAGCGCACAAAGAGCGGATCGAGGCAGTGCGCACGGGCGATTTTACCCAGCTTCGGGCCGCACGGATGCGTAAAACCCTACTGCTGCTTGTTTGTGTATATTCGATTCTTGCTCAGGAGCGATAGACGCTGCCAGACTGAGCGTGAGAGTGTTCCTGGTGTTGAACGAGCCGAACTGGCCGAACCTCTGAACTTCCGAACCCCTTCTACGTTGCGCTTGGGCCTCCTTTTATACTCTCAAGGGGTCACCGACATGGGGCAACGTATACAAGAAGGGTAAAAATGGAAAAGGATGCGGTAGGTGCAGCTACCGCTACTGTGGATACAGTGTGCCCTACCTAACTCTGACGGTAGGGGACAAGGGCATTAAATGCCTGTCTGAGTCTCCTAAACAGTGCAAAAGGTGACCGTTAGGAGCGCCACCGTTTGCCACGATGGGCTTCTCTTCATCTCTGCTTGCCACCACGTACCCCTAGCTGCACAGCCTCCTGCCATGTGTGCTTGGGAGAGCCCTAGAGCGACACGTTAGCAGGTGTGCTGGAGCGCAGGCACGCAGTGGGAGTTTCCCGCGGCAAACTCCTTGCCGCGACCGTCGTCTTGTCGCGTCTGGAAGCTTTGTCGCTCGCCGGTTCTTGCCGGGACGCGGGGCGCGTCGCGGCAAGCTTTCTCGATACGCCTTGAATGGCCTTCCCGGCAAGCTCCTCTTGCCGGGGTCTCGTCTCTTCCCGGCAAGATCCTCTTGCCGGGGCCTTGGTTGGCCTTCCCGGCAAGCTCCTCTTGCCGGGGCCTTGATTTGAGTACTTTGTTCTTGAATGGTCTTCAAGGGAACCACGAAGGGTCCTGGCGGTCACCCGGCAAGCCTTGCCGCGGGGCGCTGCAACTGCCCGTGCACAAGTTCGGGGTAATAGGGTACCCCTACTCTAGTACGCCGACAAATGTATATGCTGCTTTGAGCTTCATCCGCATATCTGCACCAAGATGAGTGATCCGAGTTCCTGCCAAAGATTTTATCAACATTTTGGTCAGTTTTAAGATTCATTGACTAGTGCAACATACATAAGCAGACACTTACCAAAGATAGTAGAGGTCATAGCGTTGATTTGGCGCTTCAAACCGGCTAGTTCTTCAACCACCGGTTTCAGGGCTTCCTCGGCATCTACAACTCTTTTGGTCAAACCGGCTTTTTCGGTTTCCCATTCAGCACGATCTTGGTTGAAGGATTCTTTCAATTTTTCCATTCCGGCCAGGGCCTGCTCAGCTCCTCTTTGGCTTTTGCAGCTTCGGCTTGTTGAGACTTCATATTTTCTTGCAAGTCAGAGTTTTGGGCATCTTTGCTTCTCAATTCAGCCTGCAACATTGAAGGTATATTCAACAAAACAACATATTTATGCACTAAGTATAAAGCATATAACAAGTTATCCACTTCATACTTGGGGGCTAATGCCTATTTGCTCTCAAATACTACCCTCTATACAAGTCTCCAGAACAATGCAAGAATTATCCTTGACACTTGGGGGCTAATGTACATTTGTTCTAAACCGGCGGTGTGGATTAAAAACCAGATTAACTTGCCAAGTTGAACCGGCCTTTGGGGGCTATGCCGCAGAACGTTATCTAATTTTTCAAACATGAGTCTTATCTATGAGTGAGGGCACGCCTTTGCAAGGATCAATGATGGGATGCTTGAAGTGTTACAAAGACCCGGTTTATGATTAACAATCATAAAACGGCTCTTGGAGGCTACTTGGAATAGTATTTCAGCTATAAATGAATGTGCAAGGGAGAAGCATTTACCTCATATCGTTCTTTCATCAAATTCACCAAACCGGCTTCATAATCCCGGTCTGAGTGCAGACGGTTCAAGAAGTCGGAATGAAGCTCATCAGCGTTAAGATGAGCATAATTTGATAAGTCGCTGCTCCATTTACCTTTATCCCTGGCAATTTGCTCTTCTTTGGCACTATGCTGAGCCAAAATGACGGGATGACCAGGATAGCTGTGGCATGTTCCAGTAATAATAACGTCATCACCTTGGCCCTCAGGATTTTTGGTGGATGATGATGGAATTTCAGTGTCTTTCATTGGATTAGGCCGGTTTGGTTATGCTGGTTCAGTATCAGGGGCGGCAGGCTCAGCATCTGTTGGTTCGTCAGTATGTTGGCCGTCAAGGGGCGGATCATCAAAAGTTGTTTCAGGATGGAGGCCTTCCGGTTCACCAGTCTGCTCCGGTTCACTTCTTGGTTCTTCTTCTTCGGCAACAGGGTCTTCTGGCGGATTGGTAACCCGAGCTTTCTTGCTGGGTCTGGCTTTGGCTCTGCAAACAAAATAAAAAAGGATTAACATCCTGTTCAAAAGATGTAGGGCGCATTGAAAGGAATGGTTTTTCGTAACTCACCCGGCCACAGTTTTCAAAGGGGGGAGTTGAGTTGTTGTCGATTCACCAGAAGAGGAAGGAGGTGTCACCTGATAATTTGAATCGGACGGATTAAGAGGCTGTCTGAAATAACCTGCCTTGGGGTAAGAATGGTCAGAAGTAGGAGAGACCTCAGACCGGCGCTTCCGAACCGGAGTATCAGGTAAACCGGTAGAGGTGACCTGTTGGCCACTATGTCGGGTTGTCCGGTGAGCTTCATGCTGTTGAGTCTTCAAAATAAATGTTGGATCCAAGTGAGCAAGAGGATGAGAAAAGCTTACTTTCCGGATTGCTTGGCAAGTTTTTTGTGTTGGCATAGAGTCTGAATCGGAGGAAAGGGTAATTACCTCTACGTCATCAACCTGACTAGCTTCTGCCTCCTCCTGAGGAAGATCATTGTTAACAAGATGCATAAAAAGAGAGCCAAGTGAGTCAACTTCTACCTCAACTTCTGGTTCATCAGTATCATCATCAAGTTCCATATTAATCCGGTCAGCCGTTTTCCGCTTTGACGTCCGTTTTACGACTTTGGTCTTCGGGCGGGTTGGTTTGACCACTTTGTCTCCAGTTGGCTTTGCCGCTTTCTCTATGGATTTCCATTTCCAGAAAGGGTCATCACCCTATATATATATAAAGAAGAAGGGTTACAGCTTGTATAAGTTAAAGGTATTAGAGATGAAGAGGAAGTGTAATGCTTACAACAGGCGGTTTGTTCTTGGTATAGAAGGGACTCAGACTGGTTTGACTACAGACCAGTTCCAATTCATTCAGAATTTTCTTTACACCTTCAGTAACTTCTTCCTCAGATAATTGGATGTTGCAGTGGCATTGAGGATCATCAACTTCACCGGTATATTCGCACATTAAACCGGGACGACGGCTTAGCGGCAAGATACTCCAGGATATCCAACACCGCACAAAAGCCACACCTGTTAAACCGTTTGCCATAAAGACCCGGAGCTTGGCGATTTGAGGAGCATATTTTGCCCTTTCTGAAGAGCTTAGGCGTTGTGGCATTGGGTGAGTATTGGATAATCTATGATCACGGAAGCCGGTGAGGGGATTTTCATCCTCAGGCGAAGTTTCTCTGCAATAGAACCATGTTTGGTTCCATTCCTTTGGGTGGCTATGGTGTTTGGCATGAGGAAATTCCACTTCTTTCCGCTTTTGAATCGAGACACCACCAAGCTCTGTGTTCGGGCCATTCATAAACTCTGTGCGCCAGTTTAAGTGAAAGAAATCCCGAAACAATTCTGCAGTTGGTTCTTCTTGTAAATAGACTTCACAGAAGACTTGGAAATTGCATAAGTTGGAGACTGAGTTGGGACCAATATCTTGTGGATGAAGTTGGAAGCTGGCAAGCACATCTCGATAAAATTTTGACCCTGGTGGTTTGAAACCACGGCCTATATGGTCAACAAAGATTATCACCTCGCCTTGTCTTGGGGTTGGAGGATTCTCTGTTCCTGGAACTCGCCATTTGATCTCAGTTTTCTTCGGCAGAGAGCCGATGCTAACCATCTCATTCAATTGAGCCTCAGTAACCCGGGAACGAGCCCAGTTGCAGGTAGTGAATTGTTTGGCCATTGCAAAGCGAACAAACTAAAAATGAAACGCCAGTTTGTAAAATACGCATGATTATACACAAGAGGCAAGGGAGTAAGAAACATGCTGATATGATAAATGGTACAACCCGGAGACTAGTATAATGAGAGAGAAAGGTAATGCTAGCACAGGGTTGATCAGACACTGT
The DNA here is from genome assembly GCF_018294505.1 of Triticum aestivum. Lineage (NCBI taxonomy): Eukaryota > Viridiplantae > Streptophyta > Magnoliopsida > Poales > Poaceae > Triticum > Triticum aestivum. The sequence continues at coordinate 568,600,613 of NC_057812.1, forward strand.
TAAACCGGAGCATAATTATGAAGGTAACATGCTCTTCCGGTTTATCAGAGGGCTAATGGCATAGACTATTTATACAATGTTAAACCGCTTATATTGGTGCGAGGAGAAACGAATCTCACAGGAACATAGAAACAGATCTCACAGTGATGTATAAAACTTTCGGATCTAAAGATAAGACAGAAAAGCAAAAAAAATTGGATCTTGAAGGGGTGCAAAACTGAAGAAATTTTTGACAGACTAGATCAGTTCTTTGTGCATAAGGATTTGTGATGACCATGGTAGGTAAGCTACGGCAAGAGATGGATCAAGCATGAAGTGTCCATCTATTAAAGGAAGAACAGGGAATAATAGCACTGATGAACTTCGGAAGAACTGCGAAGAATGTCGAAACCCTAGAATAGATCTATGGTGGAAAAAGCAGAGAACTTACCGGAGCTGGTGAGGAAGCGGAAGGGCGCCGCAGTATTCTGGTGCATTCAGGGCGATGCGGCGGCCAAGGTCGGAGCAGAGACGACGGTCGATGGTGGCGGCGGAGCTCCAGAGGCTGAGCGGCGCGAGGAAGACGACGCGAAGAGGCACGGGGGGAAACGATGAAAATGACCCCTCGGTCCTATTTATAAGGCGAAGTGATAAAATGGCAAGTACGGGAATCGACGAGCCCAAAAAATGGATAAGTTAATAAAGGTGTCGCCTCAATGACTGGATATATATTAAATGAAGGAAATCTCCGACATCAACGGATGGATGACGTCAGGGCAGTTTACCGTAATTTTGAAGTATGATGTCATGGTTGTTTACAAGATCAAAAATGAAGATAAGAGGGAAGATTTTTTCTGAAGTGTGGAAGATTGACATGAACAAGTTCAAACCAATCTGGGGCCTAATGTTGGGGATATTACTACTGGAGGTAAACCTGTCTTATGTAGCCGGGTTGACTCTTTGAAGATTAGAAGCCCATGAAGATGTTAAGATGATGGCGCTTTACGGAGGGCCCAAAGACGGGTTACAATATGTAAATGTAAACCGGTCTAGTCATGTAAGTTGTATAGTAAGATAAAAAGAGAGAGGCCGAACCGGATACATTTATAATCCGGCTTCGGGACTCTGTAGCCCGGCGGGCGTCAACCTATGTATATAAAGGGACGACCCGGCCGCGGTTTAGAGACAGACAACAACAACTCGAGAGCCAGACAAAGCGGATTTGCTCCCTGGCCTTCGAAACCCTAGCAATACCAATCACAACTAGACGTAGGCTTTTACCTTCATCGAAGGGGCCGAACTAGTATAAACTCCTGTGTCCCCTTGTCCGGTTTAAACCCTTTAAGCTAACCTGTTGCGATGGCTCCATGACTAAGTCCTTTCACGAGGACATCTGCCGTGGCAAACCCACGACACCTGGCGTTACTCCTTTAAAGGTAATATTGCTATGGCAAATTTTTGTTGGGTCTATCCCCATTTTGCGGATTGTATCCTGGTATATCAGGTTTAGACTGCTGCCACCGTCCATCAGGACTCGTGTGAAGTGGTATCTGTCAATTGTTGGGTCTAATACCAGGGCAGCCCATCCTGCACACTGGACACTTGCTGAGTAATCACGATGGTCAAAAGTGATCGGTTGAGACGGCCAGTGGCAGGACTCCGCGGTGATAGGCCTTCGGGCGTATTTTGCTGGGAGTGCCGTTTTGTTTCTGCCATTGATCACGTGTAACACGTTTACTGTTTTGACTTCTGGTGGAAATTTCTTTTGTTCCCAAGTGTCTTCCTTGAGAGGCTCATCCTCATCTTCGCTTGGTGTATCATCCCCCTTGTGTACGGCGTTTAGCTTGCCGGATTGCTTGAAGACCCAACATTCTCTGTGGGTGTGATTGGCTAGTTTGCCAGGGGTGCTATGGACCTGACATATTTGGTCGAGAATTTTTTTTAGGCTGGACAGTTCATCTCTGGCGCCTTTAGGGGGCGGCTTTTGCTGACCTGGCCGAGAGCTTTTGAATCCGGCGTTTACTGTCGTGCTCTTCGTGCTGTCTCTTTTATTCTGGCGTTTGTTATGATTTCTCATTTTCATCTCTAACTTCAGATGTACTGGGGTCGCTGGAGCTGCATCGGGCTAGCCAGCTGTCTTCACCCGCGCAAAAGCGGGTCATGAGGCTTGTTAATGCTGCCATTGTTCTTGGTTTTTCTTGGCCGAGGTGTCGGGCAAGCCATTCGTCACGGAGTGCTTAAAAGCTGCCAAGGCTTCGGCGTCCGGGCAGTCGACAATTTGGTTCTTTTTAGTAAGAAACATGTTCCAAAGCTTTCGGGCCGACTCTCCGGGCTATTGAGTTATATGACTCAAATCATCCACATCCGGAGGTCAGACATAAGTCCCTTGAAAGTTTTCCCGAAAAGCGTCTTCGAGCTCTGCCCAGCTTCCAATGGAGTTTTCGGGGAGGCCTTTATGCCAATGACGAGCTGTCCCTTTGAGTTTGAGTGGTAAGTACTTGATGGCGTGGAGATCATCTCCTCGAGCCATATGGATGTGGAGGATATAGTCCTCGATCCAGACCCCAGAGTCTATTGTTCCGTCGTATGCCTATATGTTTACAGGTTTGAATCCCTCTGGAAATTCATGATCCAGCACCTCGTCCGTGAAACATAGGGGGTGTGCGACACCCCTGTATCTGGGTGTACCGCGTTGTTCGGTTGTTTGTTGTGTTATATCGTATGCTGGGGCGCGCTTGCGTGGTCCATAGATGGATCTGGTTGCACTGTCCTTTTGGTGCAAGCCCTCGCGTGAATCGCGTATTGTCTTGTGGGTGGCATTGTTTGCCGCTCTATGTTGGCCGTGAGGTCGTCTATCCGGCCAGGTGGCTGTTTTGATTTTTGGTTGTGAGGGGTCTGAGGCCTCCTCATCGAATTCAGGTAGCAACTTCCGCTTTGGGTAGCTCTTGGTGGGGCGATTGTCGCCGTACTTCGCTGCTGTGTTGGGTACTTTACTCCATCTGATTTGGAGTGTGTCATGTGCAGCCTTGAGCCTTTGCTGCTACTTTTTCAGACACCTCGCGGTGGCTGTCGTGGTTCTAACTCTGACAGTGATGTAGGGGGGTATGTATGGAGAGGCTAGATCTCAGCTATTGGGAAGTTGTAAACACACCAAGATATACGAGTTCAGGCTCTTCGCGGAGGAAGTAACAACCCTACGTCTCGATGCCCGGAGGCGGTCGACTGGATTACTGGCGTGTGAATAATAGGGGTGCAAACCCTTCATACTGAGGAGGGGGTGGCTTATATAGAGTTCGCCGGCCCTCTCCTGCCCTCAGTAATGCAGGGTTTAAGGTACATTTAAGGTTGGGCGTTACTGGTACGCCCCTAATAGAGTGCTACAATAACCATAAAGACTACTTAATAGCCGATCGTTTGCCTGCGGAGTGACTTCAGATCTCCTGGCGGTTGAGTGGCTAGCTTCATGGTCGAGTGGTAGCTTCTTGGTCGAGTGTCTTGAACCCGTCGAGTGAGATACCTTCAAGTCGATTGAAAGGTGACTTCTTCTAGGGATGTCCTTGGGTAGGGCTCTTTGGACGGGTCCGTGCCCCTACCCTGGGTACATAGTTTCGTCATTAGCCCCCGAATGGATCGAGGTTAGAGTGGGGAAAGAGTTGGGGATCTTCCCGACTGGTTCTTTGGGCTACACAAGTGCCTCGTTTTGGGCCAATCGTCACGGGTGACGTTATCAATCTCTTTCAGTCGCCTTGATCCATTCCAGGCCTATCGTCGAGTGAATTTCTTTACTTGTGACATACTGAGCGTCGGCGCGATCGGGGTCTCCTGTTTTGACAAGTTGTTCTGTGGCCAGCGGATGTCGCAGGATTCAGATTTTGGGAAGCGCGCGGGACGGGAGCGGCCATAGTAATCGGAAGCGATAAAGCGGAAGCTCCTCGATCCCCGCGTCGCCTTTTTCGCCACGTACTGCGCGCGCGTCTGCTGCAGGATTTGACTGGATAGTCTGGGCCTACCAGTCAGCTACTCGGAAGCGGCCCCTTATAAGTTGCTGGCTCGGGGTTTCCAAACAGTGCGCTCCCTTCTGCTTTCTTCTTCCTCCCTCCCTTCGCAAGTCCTTCCGCCACCTCCGTTCTCACCCTAGCGCCGCAAGCCCGTTCGAGATTTCGCCGGCGACGATGGTGAAGGGCAAGACAACTGCTCTGGAGCGCGCGAAGAAGGCGGCGGCGGCGGGGAAAGGGAAGAGGTCTGCTCGGGGCGGATCTTCCTCTAGGACCGCTCTGCCCAAAGGTTGGATCCAGGGCGACTGGATGCCGTCGGTGCTCCGGCAAGAGGATCTCGACGACATGGTCGAGGGGGGAGTCATTCCCCACTAAGCCGCGCGTCTTCCGGGGGGAGAGATCGAACCTCAACCCCACGATGGTGAGTGCGTGCTCCTAGCCACCCACATCGACCGAGGGTTTTCTCTGCCGCCCCATCCTTTTTTTCGGAGCTTCTTGAACTTCTTCGGAGCGTAGCTCCACCACTTTACTCCCAACTCCATTATATACCTTGCCGCTTTCATTTCCATGTGTGAGGCTTTCTTGGGTTGCCGCCCCCATTGGGGACTTTTCAAGCACATCTTTACCTGCCGTTCTCAATCGGTCAAGAAGGCCAAGTCAAGTGACGAGAGGACGCAGGTGATCCAGTTGTGCGGGGGCTTGGCGATCTAGACGAGGGGGAAGAGATGTTTTCCATCCATTACTTTCCCGGAGTCGGTCCGTGGTTGGCAGGCGACCTGGTTCTACTGTCAGGACGAGGCGACCCCAGGACAGTCGACTGATCTTCCTCCTTTCTCCCTCGACCGAGCTGAAAAACCCGCTTCTCTGAAAGTGACGCCGGAGGAAAGGGCCCAAGTCAAAGTGTTGGCCGGTCGAGTGGTCGAGCTTGTCCGTGAGGGTGTGACTGGGATGGACCTGCTGGAGGTCTTCCTCCAGAGGCGCATCCAACCGCTCCAGGCCCGTGACCACCCGATGTGGTTGTAATCGGGTCTCGACGACACCACTCGGATCCACCCGGAGGAGGTCACCGACGAGATGCTGGAGGGGTGGCTGTCGAGCATCACGGGGAACAAAGACAACCCCCGAGGAGCTAGGAGGGTAACTCCACTCGACAACTCGTATGAAGTGGACCAGGTATGTCTTTATGCTCCCGACTGAAATCTTGTTTTCTGCATTGGTCTTCTTTGAGTTGGTCGATTGACTTTTGTCTTGTCTATTGCTTTCCAGGCGACCACCGAGATGTACTCGACGCCCAACGGGGCCCAGGAGCCAACTGAGGAAGGGGAGGCGAGCGGAGGTGAGAGCGGGGACGACCAAGGCGAGTGGGAGTCCGACGGTGAAGGAGAGAGAGACGACAACGTCAACTCCAGCGAAGAGGAGGAGGAGGAGGTCGAACCCCCTCGCCCAGAGGGGCGGTCCAAGCACACACACGACCCGGCGCGGGAACGTGGCAAGGCGACTGCTTCTGTTGGGCAGTTGTCGAAACGCCCTCGGACCTCTTCTCCTACGCCGACTGGGAAGGCTCCCAAGCACCCACGCACGACGCTGTCCAAGCCGCCCAAGGCTCTGCCCAAGATGAAGATAGCTGTCCCTACCATTTCCGGGTAATAATAAAACTTGCTTTCCTTCGTCGACCATGGACAGATCCTTGGTCGATTCATTGAGCCAACTGACTGACTTTCGAGATTTGCAGCGCTGCTACTTCTGAGGTCTCCGCTAAGGACGACAACCAAGAGATGGAGGATGCTGTTACCTCTAACCCTGGTACGATTGCTGACGTCCTGCTTTGAGTCGACTGATCTTTTATTGCAACTCCGGTCGATTGAATGTTTCTCTTGCAGCCCCTCCTCATGTTATCGACCTTCCGGATGACGACGACAACGAATCGCTGAGAATGAGGAGGAACAAGAGGTCATCGGCTGACAAGACCCCCCAACCTGCTCCGGCGTCTGAGGTCATGGCTCGGGATGGTGGTGACACCACTCGGGCTTCTATGACTTTCGCCATTGCTCTGACGAGCGTGCGGCCTTCGGCGTCGACTGCGGATCCACCTTCGCTTTTTGCTGCGTACCCCGTCCCTGAGGACCAAGCGGCTGCTGCAAAGGAGGCTATACGCCAGGTGGGGATCATGATGGAGCAAGTGAAGATGGCTCGGGAGGCCAGCCAAGCAGCCTATGACGCGAGTTCGGCTCTTCAGAGCAACGTCCAGGTCAGTCGACTCAACACTTGGTTTGTTATGATATGCTGTTTGAAGAGTCTCTTTTCCGAAGATCTTTTGTATCTGTATCTGTACACCCACTGGGTGTGTCTGCCAATCCTTGGACGAGTGGGGGCACGCTAAGTGCACCCACTGGGTGTAGTCCCCGAGACTACGATGGACTGCTGGCAGTCGACTGTAGTCTTTACATTGTGTTGCTGTAGCTGTATTTCTTCACTCGGTTTGGTCGGGCCAGGTCAAGTGGAACTGTATCTGGTCGACTGTAGTCTTTTTCTCTCTTTCTCTTTTTTTGGTCGAACCAGTGGGGGCACGCTGAGTGCCCCACTGGGTGTAGTCCCCGAGACTACTGTCGAATGTTTTTGATTCGGCTGTGGTCTTACAAACATCATCATTGTCTCTTAGTTACTCGGAAGCAACTTATCTTGGACGTCTGTCGACTGATTTTTCTTTTTACAGAAATCTTGCGAACTTGTAGCTCGCTATACTGAGTTGGAGAAGCAGAAGATTCAACTGAACCTTGATCTGGAGCTGGCCAGAACAGAGCTGCAGAAGGTCAGAGATGGCGCCGCAGGTAAGACGACTTTGTCGACTGGCTAGCTTTTAGGCTTGAGTATCCTTCTGCTATTTCCAATTCAATCATCATTTCTTCACAGAAAAACTGAACGAAGCTCTGGCGAAGAAGGATCGGGACTTGGCTGCTGCCCGTAAGGAGGCTGATGACAAGACCGCTCTGGCCGTACAGAAGCTGGCTTCGGTCGACCACTTAGAAGAAGAGAATACCAAGCTGAAGACTGCTCTGAATGAAGCCAACAGGGAGTGTTCACGTTGGAAGAAGGAGAACCTCACCCTGAACGAGAAAATGGAAGGCATCGCTCACAGGAGGGACGACCTGGAGAGCTACTTGAGGAGCCTCGCCAAGAAGTTGTACATCAAGCTTGAAGGTGCACATTCAGTTCCGACTGGTTTTTTTGTGTCAACTCAGTCTATGAAAATTGACTTATCCTTGGATCGTGTATGCAGAGCTTTGCCAGAACTTTGAAGAGGAGACTGGGCGGATCGAAACAGGCTTGGATCCAATCAACTCTCCCGTGACAGATAAAGCTGCCATGAATCTGCTCCGACTGGAATCTCGCATTGACGGCGTCGTGGACTACTTGGCTCGACTAAAGGTTGCCATGTCACGGATCGACCCGGCACTTTGGCTAGAGGCTACGCTCCAAAACGATCTCGAGTCTCTGATGACTCGACTTAACGGAATCCCTGACCGAGTGCAGGAGTGGAAGAAGTCTTCTGCTCGGTGTGGCGTCGATGTGGCTCTGTCTCTGGTCCACGTCCATTGCAAGGAGGCGCGAGAAGAGAAGCTGGCCGCCATCCAAGTTGCCAATACCAGAAAGCACAACTTTCAAGATTTCATGGAGACTTTCATCGTTGCTGCCACCCGTATTGCAGACGGGATCGACTTGGATGAGTTCGTCGCCCCTTCCAGTCCTCCACTTGAGGAGTGAAAAACCTTTAAGCTCCACTTTAAATCTGCCTCGGAATGCCGAGTGGATTTTGTAACCGTTAAACTCCGTCGAGCTGAGGGCTCGATTACTTTGGCCTAAGGTCTGGGACCTTTTAGGCTTTATATGATCTTGATTTCTCGTTTGAATATCTTCATGGTTTGATTCGTCGAGTGGATCTTGATCTTCACTTGAAATAACCTTGTATTTGCAGCGCAGCTCCGAAGGGGAAGGTAGCAGTCGACTCGCGGATTAGGTTGTGTCTTGTACTTAGGCGAGCACTGGGCTGCGGCTAAGCCTCCGAGTGAGAGGTTCGCTCTCCACTCGGTAGGATTTTTAAACACTTAGGCGAGCGTTGGGCTGCAGCTAAGCCCCCGAGTGGGAGGCTTGCACTCCACTCGGTAGGATTTTTAAACACTTAGGCGAGCGCTGGGCTGCAGCTAAGCCCCCTAGTGGGAGGTTTGCTCTCCACTCGGTAGGATTTTTAAACACTTAGGCGAGCACTGGGCTGCAGCTAAGCCCCCGAGTGGGAGGTTTACTCTCCACTCAGTAGGATTTTTTCAAACTTAGGCGAGTGCCTAACTGCAGCTAAGTCTCTAAGTGGGAGAACTTAGGCGAGTACTGGACTGCAGCTAAGCCCCCGAGTGGGAGGTTTGCTCTCCACTCGGTAGGATTTTTTCAAACTTAGGCGAGTGCCTGACTGCAGCTAAGTCTCTAAGTGGGAGAACTTAGGTGAGTATTGGAC
>NC_057812.1:568609464-568690822 GCF_018294505.1 Triticum aestivum
CTCTCCACTCGGTAGGATATTTTCAAACTTAGGCGAGTGTCGGACTGCAGCTAAGTCTCTAAGTGAGAGAACTTAGGCGAGTGCTGGACTGCAGCTAAGCCCCCGAGCGGGAGGATCGCTCTCCACTCGCTAGGATTTTTTCAAACTTAGGCGAGTGCCGGACTGCAGCTAAGTCCCTAAGTGAGAGAACTTAGGCGAGTGCTGGACTGCAGCTAAGCCCCCGAGTGGGAGGTTTGCTCTCCACTCGGTAGGATTTTAAACACTTAGGCAAGCACTGGGCTGCAGCTAAGCCCCCGAGTGGGAGTCTGGCTCTCCACTCGGTAGGATTTTTCAAACTTAGGCGAAACGGATTCGCAGCTAAGTCACCCACTGAGGGATTTCGCACGCAAACAAAAGTGACAGCAATTATTGGAACACTCTTGTCTTTGATAAAAATGAACTGCGGGAAATTTTTCTTATTACATCTCGTCCAAGGGAGAACTCAAGTGTAAAAGGGGCGGAGTAGTTCCGCGTTCCAAGCTCGTGGCTCGTCGATCTGGCGATCAGCATTGTAGAGGTGATACGCTCCATTGTGGAGGACTTTGGTGACGATGAAGGGGCCTTCCCAAGTAGGAGCAAGCTTGTGTGGTTTCTGTTGATCCACTCGGAGGACCAAATCTCCTTCTTGGAAGGCTCGACTCTTCACATTCCGGGCGTGGAATCGACGCAAGTCTTGCTGATAAATGGTCGATCTGATCATGGCCATCTCCCTCTCTTCTTCTAGGAGGTCGATTGCGTCTTGCCGGGCCTGTTCTGCTTCATCTTCGGTGTAAAGCTCGACTCGGGGCGCGTTGTGAAGAAGATCACTTGGCAGAACTGCTTCGGCTCCATAAACCAGAAAGATTGGAGTTCTTCCAGTCGACCGGTTAGGGGTGGTCCTCAATCCCCACAGAACTGACGAAAGCTCGTCGACCCAAGCACCTGCCGCGTGCTTGAGATCACGCATCAGTCGAGGCTTTAGTCCTTTGAGAATCAGACCATTTGCTCTTTCAGCTTGTCCATTCGACTGGGGATGGGCGACCGATGCGTAGTCGACTCGAGTGCCTTGAGAGGCGCAAAAAGCTCTGAACTTGTCCGAATTGAAGTTTGACCCATTGTCAGTGATGATGCTATGCGGGACTCCATATCTGAATGTTAGCCCTCTGACGAAACTGATAGCAGTGCAAGCATCAAGATTCTTGATAGGCTTAGCTTCAATCCATTTGGTAAACTTGTCGACTGCCACAAGCACATGAGTGAAACCACTTCTGCCTGTTCTCAATGGACCAACCATGTCTAGTCCCCAGACAGCAAAGGGCCAAACGAGTGGAATGGTCTTCAGGGCTGATGCAGGCTTGTGTGACATGTTGGAGTAGAACTGGCACCCTCCACACTTGTCGACTATCTCTTTTGCCATCTCATTTGCTCTAGGCCAGTAAAATCCCGCTCGCTATGCTTTAGCCACAATGGTCCGAGAGGACGCATGGTGACCATAGGTCCCCGAGTGGATATCATCAAGGATTATCTGACCCTCTTCTGGTGTTATGCATTTCTGACCGATTCCAGTCGCGCTTTCCCTATACAACTGTCCCTTTATGACTATGAAGGCCTTGGATCGGCGGACGATCTGTCGAGCCTCTTCCTCGTCCTCCAGGAGTTCTGTCCTTAGGATATACGCGATGTACGGTATCGTCCAGTCAGGAGTGATTGCCAAGACTTCCATGATTAGGTCGACCACAACAGGAACTTCGACTTCAGTCGGATCTGTGGCACTTTTCGTCTGCGGGGCTTCTTCTATAAAAGGATCTTCTTGGACCGACGGCGAGTGAATGTGCTCCAGGAACACGTTGCTGCGAATGGCTTCTCTCTTGGAGCCTATCTTTGCCAAATCGTCAGCTGCCTGATTTTTCAGTCGGGGGATGTGATGAAGCTCCAACCCCTCGAATTTCTTTTCTAGCTTTCTCACTGCATTGCAATAACCAGTCATAGCCAGACTTCTGACATCCCACTCCTTCATCACCTGATTAACCACCAAATCTGAGTCGCCATAGACCATGAGGTGACGGACGCCGAGTGAAATGGCCATGCGCAACCCGTACAAAAGTGCTTCATATTCTGCTTCATTATTGGAGGAATCGAAGTGAATCTGGGGAACATATCTGAGCTTATCTCCTCGGGGGGAGACTAGAACTACCCCAGCACCGGAACCATTCAGCATCTTAGATCCATTGAAGAACATGGTCGAGTGCTCCGAGTGAACTTGAGTCGGAAGTTGCTGTTCAATCCACTCGGCGATGAAATCTGCGATTGCTTGGGACTTGATAGCCTTCTTTGCTTCAAACTTGATATCTAACGGAAGGAGTTCAATCACCCACTTGGCCACTCGACCAGTTGCATCTCTGTTATGCAGAATCTCTGACAGTGGGGCGCCGCTGACGACTGTAATGGAGTGGTCAGAGAAGTAATGTGCAACCTTCTTTGTGGTCATGTAAATCCCATATACAAGCTTCTGATAGTGAGGGTATCTTTGTTTTGAAGGGGTCAAAACTTCAGACAGATAATAGACTGGGCGCTGAACTCTGAAGGCTTTTCCTTCTTCTTCCCGCTCGACCGTAAGTACTGTGCCGACAACTTGTCCTGTGGCTGCAATGTAAAGCAGCAGAGGCTCTTTGCTGATTGGGGCAGCAAGCACCGGCTGGGTGGAGAGCAGAGCTTTGAGCTCTGCAAATGCTGTGTCAGCTTCTGGAGTCCACTCGAACTTGTCAGACTTCTTCATCAGTCGGTAAAGAGGCAACGCCTTTTCACCGAGACGAGAAATGAATCGACTTAGAGCGGCCAAGTAGCCTGTAAGCTTTTGGACATCGTGCATGCGTACAGGACGCTTCATCCGGAGTATGATGCCAACTTTTTCAGGATTGGCATCGATCCCCCGTTCGGAAACGAGGAAACCGAGTAACTTTCCACCTGGAACTCCGAACGTGCACTTTGATGGATTGAGCTTGATATCATACCTCCTGAGGTTGGCAAAGGTTTCAGCAAGGTCAGCCCGCAGGTCGGAACCTTTCCGTGACTTGACCACAATATCATCCATGTATGCCTCCACATTCCGACTGATTTGAGTGAGTAGACACTTCTGAATCATTCTCATGAACGTGACTCCGATGTTCTTGAGGCCGAACGGCATGGTGACGTAACAGAAGCATCCGAATGGAGTGATGAAAGCTGTTTTGATCTCGTCGGGTCCATACAGACGGATCTGATGGTACCCAGAATAGGCATCTAGAAAAGACAATCTCTCGCACCCCGCAGTCGAGTCGACTATTTGGTCGATGCGAGGGAGAGGAAAGTGATCTTTCAGGCAGGCCCGATTGATATGTTTGAAATCAATGCACATGCAAAGTGATTTGTCCTTCTTGGGGACCATGACGACATTGGCGAGCCACTCGGAGTGGTAAATCTCTTGGATGAACTCCGCTGCTAAGAGCCGAGCTACCTCCTCGCCAATGGCTTGCTTCTTCTGGACGGCGGACCGTCGAAGATGTTCCTTCACAGGCTTGAATTTTGGGTCGACTCGTAGACGGTGCTCAGCCAGCCCTCTGGGAACTCCAGGCATGTCAGAGGGCTTCCATGCGAAGATGTCCCAGTTCTCACGGAGGAGCTGGACGAGCGCTTCTTCCTATTTGGAGTCGAGCGTCGTTGAGATGTGAGTCGGGGCAGCATCAGGGTCGGTCGGGTGAATGTGGACTGGCTTTGTTTCACCGGACGACTGAAAAGCTGATTCTGAAGCAGGCTTCTTGGCTCGTAGCAATTCACTCGGATCGGCAGTCCTTTGGTACTCTTGTAGCTCGACCACTGCCATCTGAGCATCAGCGATCTTTGAGCCCTTCTGAAAACACTCTTCTCCTTTCTTTCGGTTGCCTGTAACAGTGATTACACCTTTAGGGCCAGGCATCTTCAGTTTGAGGTACACGTAACATGGTCGAGCCATGAAGCGTGCGTAAGCTGGCCTGCCCAAAATGGCATGATAAGCACTTTGGAAGTCCACAACCTCGAATGTCAACTTTTCCTTGCGGTAATTCTTCGAATCGCCAAAACCACATCGAGAGCGATCTGGCCGAGTGATTCGCTTTTTTTCCAGGAATGACTCCGTGGAAGCTCATGTTACTGGTACTGAGCCTGGACATCGGAATGCCCATTCCTTTCAATGTTTCAGCATACAATATGTTCAGGCCACTGCCTCCATCCATTAGGACTTTGGTCAGTCGAGTGCCTTCGACAACTGGGTCGACCACCAAAGCTTGCCTCCCAGGGGTGGCAATGTGCGTAGGGTGATCGGACTAGTCGAACGTGATGGCAGTTTGAGACCACTTCAGATAACTGGGTGTCGCCGGGGCAACCATATTCACCTCACGGTTAATGACTTTCAGTCGACTTTTGCTTTCGACATTAGCAAAAATCATCAGGGTGGAATTGATTTGGGGGTATCCATCGTCACTGTATTCCTTGTCCTTGACTCTGTCCGACTCTTTTTCCTTATCCTTGGACTGTTTGCCCTGAAACTGCTGGATCAGGAGCCGACACTGTCGAGTGGTATGCTTTGGGTAAATGAAATTACCCTCTTCGTCTTTCTTGGTGTGGATGTGACATGGCAGATCCAAAACATCATTTCCATCTTGATCCTTGACTTTCTTGGGCTTCCAGGGGCCTTTGGGTTTTCCCTTGAAGTTTCCCTGGGCTACAGCCAGGGCCTCCCCAGGAGCGACTGGCTCGGCCTTCCGCTTCTGTTTCCAACTGGAGTTTCCTCCGGTTTCTTGGGCAACTGCCTTGTGCTTGCCACTCCAGAGTCGGTCCTCGTCTTCACCATTAGCGTACTTGGTGGCAATCTCCATCATCCGATTGAGAGACATCTCTCCAGTTCAACCGAACTTCAGATTCAACTCTCTGTATTTAACGCCTTCCTTGAAGGCACAAACTGCTTGATGGTCTGGCACATTCTCAACCGAGTGATGCAGTGTGATCCACCTCTGGATGTATTCCCTCAGAGTTTCATTCGGCTTTTGCATTCAAGACCGCAACTCTGTAAGGCCTGCAGGTCGCTTGCATGTTCCTTCAAAGGTTGTGATAAACACTCGAGAAAGGTCCTCCCAAGTGTAAATGCTGCTGGGTGCCAACTGATTTAGCCACGCTCTGGCTGAGCCCTCTAACATGAGAGGCAAATGCTTCATGGCCACCTCATCATTGCCACCACCAATCTGTACAGCCACTCGGTAATCTTCGAGCCAAGTGTCAGGCTTAGATTCACCGGTGAACTTGCTGATTCCAGTCGTCAGCCTGAAATTGGGAGGAATCACTGCGGCTCTGATGGCTCGACTGAAACACTCTAGCCCTGAAACACGTATTCTGCTGCTGGAGGGCGCATCTCTGTTCTGGCCTTCCTGATGAGCCCTATTTCTGTCAACCAAGCCTTGAATGAGGACAGATCTCGCGTCAAAGCCTGGGTCCCTGGGGTCAACGGGAATCCTCTGCCCAACGCTATGAGGGCGCCTATCATCTCGATGTCGAGGCGCATATGACCCACTCCTCGGGGGAGGGGTTGGCACTCGACGTCGATCATCACGATCGGATCGGTGATCATACTGCTCATTCCTTCTATACTGATCATGCCGGTCGCCACGTCCCTCACGCCTCGGGGGCGACCGCGGGCTATGAGCCGACTGGACTGTATCTGTTGCAACGGATCGACTGTGGATCCTATTCCGCGACTGGGAAACATCGGAATTCTGGTTTCCCGCCCCTCGGAGCAACGCTCTGATCTGTAACAAGCCCCTGCCAGCCTCCGACTGGAAGGGCTGAATTGATTCTGCTATACGGGCCACAGTGGCCAAATTCTGAACTAGGGTTCGATATACCTGCGTCGGCGGGAAGAGCTGGCGTCGACTAGACTCGGGAGCCCGCTGATGCGCTTGCTCGTCGAGTGCTCGCTGGAGATTCTCCAGTCGAGTGCGTTCGGCCAAATTAGCCAAGTGCGCGTCCTCCAAGGCCCGGGCCTCGGGGGACTCTCCGACGATAGGGGTGCGGAGGGCGTCTGTGTTCCGGCGGCGAAGCTCCTCTCGCTGTGATGACGTGAGAGGTTCGGGGAGATACTATTCGTGGGGATGCGACGGGTCGCCCCCACCCACGCCTCCATCAGCGCGAGGGAAACCGGGAGGACTATGCGTTCCATCGACCGCCAGGATCTCAGCCACGGGGTCGCTGCTGTCGCACTCGGATGCGGTCTCAGCGGAGCCAGTCGACAGGTCCAACAGGCCGCAGAGGGATTCGTCGGTCTCGATTGCCGCGACTTGCGGGGCGGCCGACTGGCGAGCCACGGCATGCCTCACCCACCTCTATAGTCTCGACCGACCGGAGCGCTTGCACCGGTGGGAGACAGAGCAGGGAGACGATACGGGGGCCGACCGATACTGGGTCGACGGCTGCCGCAGGAGGACGCCACGAACGCATGCGCGGAAATGCGTCGCACCGCGGACGGGGAGCGCGTCGACGTCGAGTGGCGCCTCCTGAAGCCAGGCGGAGTCGTCGGCGACGAACGTGAGCGCGCCGAGGCGGATCTCGCGGCCCTCCACCAAAACTCCGCACGAAACCATGATCAAAGGGATCGGAAAAATCGCAACTTCTCCAATCAGGCGCTAAGATTCCTGCCCCACGGTGGGCGCCAACTGTCGTGGTTCTAACTCTGACAGTGATGTAGGGGGGTATGTATGGAGAAGCTAGATCTCAGCTATTAGGAAGTTGTAAACACACCAAGATATACGAGTTCAGGCCCTTCGCGGAGGAAGTAACAGCCCTACGTCTCGGTGCCCGGAGGCGGTCGACTGGATTACTGGCGTGTGAATAACAGGGGTGCGAACCCTTCATACTGAGGAGGGGGGTGGCTTATATAGAGTTCGCCGGCCCTCTCCTGCCCTCAGTAATGCAGGGTTTAAGGTACATTTAAGGTTGGGCGTTACTGGTAACGCCCCTAATAGAGTGCTACAATGACCATAAAGACTACTTAATAGCCGACCGTTTGCCTGCAGAGTGACTTCAGATCTCCTGGCGGTCGAGTGGCTAGCTTCATGGTCGAGTGGTAGCTTCTTGGTCGAGTGTCTTGAACCCATCGAGTGAGATACCTTCAAGTCGATTGAAAGGTGACTTCTTCTAGGGATGTCCTTGGGTAGGGCTCTTTGGACGGGTCCGTGCCCCTACCCTGGGTACATAGTTTCATCAGTGGCAACAAGCCTTTGACGGGCATTCTGCCGCTCCGGGTGCCTGTCCGGCGTTGTGTCGTCCGGATTATTATCTTTGACAGAATTGGTTTGTTCGGTTTGATTCTCCATATTGCCGTGGTCCGGCAGTGGTTCGCCCTGCTCCAACGCTGGGTCTGTGTTATCGTTATTTCTGGCAAGGCGTGATTTGGGGCAGCGCTTGCGACGCCGCTTTGACTGCTTCTCGAGGGAATAAGTGTCGGGTGGTAGGTGCGACATATGCCAATGGGTGGCTTATCATTGTGGGAGCCAGTAAGACATCGCCGGTGCCTGGAAACGGGATAAGGCGAAGACATGCACACCGGTGGATCTTACCCAGCTTCGAGGCTCTCCGTGGAGATAACACCCCTACTGCTGCTCTGCGGGGTCTCCGCATGTTCACTAGATGAATCGAGTAGCAATACAACGCTCCTTGAGCTGTTTGGTGGGAGGAGGAAGGAGGGCGCGACAAGCCTTCTCCTTCTCCTTGTGGGGTGTCTAGGACTAGTAAGGGGTTGAACCCTTTGCATGGGTGCTCCGGGGGGTTTATATAGGCCTACCCCCCGGGGGTACAATGGTAATCCAACTGGGCGCGAGGCCCAGCCGTCTGTGACTGCGCTTGCCGGCTTCTGCGCCGGCTGCTGGGGCCCGCCGGCTGATGGGTCCCGCCGGCTGCCGGCCCCTTGGTCAACAGGCAGGCCCCACTATCCAGGGCCTTGGTCGGCGGCTGGTTACTGTGGCTTCATCTTGTTGACGTGAGCTTCATCGTGGTAAGCCTGGCTACAGTACCGCCGCCTGTCAGGCGATCGCTGTAGCCTTACCGCGTCTTGTCTCCTTAATGGGGCGTCTTCTTCGAGGGAGGCGGCAAGCCGGCTGCGGGGAGCCGGCTCTGTCTTGGGCCGACTGGTTGGAGACGTGGCCGCCTTCGGGCGTCTCTCTGCTCAAAGGGGCCCACCGCCTGTGGGCCACGCTGGCGGCCCGTCGTGGGTGATGCCAGGGTCAACATGGCAACAGTGCTGCGTCGGACGGGTCATGCCTACCCCGTACGGCGCACTGTGCCAGGCGTGCTCCGGGATTCGGGGGTGGCATGCTCTTCTGTAGCCACGCCCCGTCGCACCGCCGTTAGGTGGGTGCAAACTTTTGTGGGTACGGTCTGGACCGCTTTATGGGGAGCCAGCTTCTTGGAGTCGGCCTTCTCATGGCCGGCTTCTTGGAGTCGGCCTTCTCATGAGGGCTAAAGTCGGACCGCCTTCCGAAAGCTGGCCTGGGTTGCAGCCAGCTAGGGGAAGGCGGCCCCATGTCTTGGATTCTTGAGAGCCGGGCGGGCTCGTAACTTTTTCAGAAGGGCCAGGGGAAGCCGGCTAGGCTACCCATGGCTATTTACTCCGACAGTAGTCCCCGAAGCTGATCGAGCTCCGAGGTGAGCAGGGGGACGAGAAGCTTGGTCAGCTTCCCATCCTGAAGAGCCGGCTTAGTGGGTGTACGCCGACTTCAGAGAGCCCCGTGTCTTGTAGGCGGGAGGAGGGGGGGCAACCCGCGTGCCGACTACGGGCCCTCCCGCGGCCACGTGGCGGCGAGATCCTGCGAGCGCACACGCGCGACAGGACGCCGCCGTAGGCCCGGGCCCGCCACTCGCGAGCCTTGGTCCGGGCGCGGATCTTCCGTGGCCCACAGGGGCCGCTCGCCTTCTCGAGGCAGTTTTGTTTCGCCGTTAAGGCTTGATAATCGCGGGACGTGGGGAGTGGGCACGATGGATCCCCACGCTTCCCCATGCCACGCCTCCTCGGCTCTGCCACGTGAGCCTATAAGTAGGGGGAGGAGGGAGAGCGACAGAGGTTCGCACGCTCCCTCCCGCTCCGCCCCTCCTAACCCTCGTCTTCTTCCTCTCGCTGCCGCCGCAGCTTCCCGTCTCAGTGCCTCGCGTCTCTACACCGCCTCACTCCCATGGCGTTGTCAAGCTCGTGGGACAGCTCCAACGTCCATGAAGACCACATGGAGTTCCTTCGCCAGACCCGGCGCCTGCCCGGCGCCGACCGCGTACAGGTCCGCCTGGCGCCCGCGAAGGAGATCTCGCCGGCGCCGGAGGAGGGCGAGCGGGTCGTCTTCTGCTCGCACTGCCTGCGCGGCTTCGGCCTTCCGGCGAGCGGGTTTCTGCGCTCCTTCCTCGACTTCTACAACCTCCAGCCGCATCACCTCACGTCCAATGCGGTGATGCTGCTGTCGGCCTTCGTATCCCTCTGCGAGGGCTTCTTAGGGCTGCTCCCCATGCTGGAGCTCTGGGGGGAGTTCTTCCAGAGCAAGCTCGGCACAGTCGTCGCCGGCGTGCCCGCCCCCTGCGGGGCCTTCATCGCCATGAGGAGGGCGAGCGAGAACAACCCGTTCCCGCCCATCCCCCTCATCCAGTCGGTGAAGGTCTGGCAAAAATCGTACTTCTACATGAAGAACGTCGCCGAGCAAGGAGACTACATCAACCTGCCGGCTTACGTAGCCGGCCCGCCGGCTGGGAGGCAGCCCTCGTGGAGTTTCTGGTCCCGGTCGCTGTCTCCGGCCGGAAATGCCGCCATCTCCCGGCTTCGGGTGATGATTCAGTCGGAAGGCCTGCGCGGGGCCGACTTGGTGGCCGACTTCGTGGAGCGCCGGATTCTCCCTCTTCAAAACCGGCCCCATATGATGTGTCAGATGAGCGGCCGCTTCGACCCAAGACGGCTAAGCACATGGGAAATGCCCCACGCGGAGGTGGCGCTCATGGTTAATTACATCGCCAACTGCAAGCTCGGCGGGGCCTGGCAATACGGCAAGGTGCCGTATTCTCGCGCCAATCCTCCGCCCGTGGTAAGTTTCTCTCTTTATCTTCTTTTTGTCGTCAGCCGGCTTCATGACGGCCGGCCTCTGACCAGTCGGTTCTTTTGAGCAGAACCCTCTTCTTGCGCCGCCGGCCGGGGCGGCAGGGATCAAACGCCAGTACGCCCCCGACCGCACGGTGGATGATGTTGACGACCCGGACTTGGGAGTGGCCGCCATGGAAGACGCCGTCGTGGGGGACAGCGCCGAGCCCGGAGGCTCAAGGTTCACCATGAGCTTCGAGGACTGGCCGGACGATTTCGAAGCCGAAGTCGCCCCGCGTCGCCAGCCGGTGGCCGACCAACAGGGCGCGGGCTCGTCTGTTGTGCCAGCTGCCGGCGGCGCACAGAAGCGCCTGGCCGCTCTAGGCCTCTTCGGCAGTCGGCCGAAGAAGTCCAAGCCCTCCACCGCAGTGACAAAGCGAGACGAGGCGGCCGCGAAGGCGGCCCGCTTCCGCAAGGCGGTGAAGCAGCCCCAGGCGGTCTCGGCATAAGTCTTCAATTGCCTTGCCGCATTCTCGTCGTCATTCTCTTTCTCTTCGAATATTCTTCTTAACTTTTCCTCGCTTGTTGGACAGGGCGCCGCTTTCCCTTGAGCGGGGCCCGGGCGGCTCTGTCGTGGGGCCGGCTGGAGGGTCTTCGAGCTCCCGCCGCGTGGACCCCCGCGTCGATCTCAGGGAGGCCACAGAGCGGAATGCCCGCGAAGCGCGAGAGGAGCGTGAGGCAGCGGAGAAGGCGGCCGCCCGGGCGGCGAGGGAGCAGGCCGACGCGGCGGCCAAGGCCCAGAAGGAGGCGGCTACCGCGGAGACGGAGGCGGAAAGCTCGCGCAACCAGCCTCCGCTGCTCGCCATTCCTCTCCGAGCTGTAGCCCCCGACACCCCATTGCCCTTGGCGGAGGAGATCGTCCAAGACCAGCCGCTGTTGGAGAGGGGGAGGACCCCGTGGCCTTTTCGGGGAGAGCGCCGCCAGCGGCGCCAACCGGAGCGGGCCAAGGCGGCCAACCGTCAGCGGCGCCAGAGGGGCCGGCCGGAGGTGAGCCGGAGAACAGAGCCGGCCTCGAGGTGCAGCCGGCGGCGAGCCGGCGTGCAGGGGGAGGCGCCGCTCCGCCGGAGTTGCGCCGAGTTGCGGGCGCAGGCCAGCCGGCGGAAGATCTGGAGGCGGCCAGCACCGTCATGTCCGAGTGGACTCCCAGCGGGGGGACTGGCGAGCTGGATGCAGCGACTCAAGGGGTCCGGAGCTGGCTACAAGCTCAAGCTGCCCTGTTGCAACAGCTCAACCAAGAGTTCTTGTCAACGCGAGCCACTATCCGGGTGAGTCCTTCGTTCTTGGCGGCTTTGCTTTCTTAATTTCTTCCGTGGGGGCGCGTCAGCGCACCCACTGGGTGTAGTCCCCGAGATTCGGGCCGACTACTGTGCAGTCGGGTCGGATCTTTCTCGACGGCCACCTTACTTTGCTTTTTTTTCTAAACTTTTAGGAATACCACAACCTTCGTGCTGCCGCCTTCGACTCCCAGGCTCAGGAGTTGAGTCGGCGGACCGACGACCTGGCCGACAGCCGAAGTAAGTACTCGATTTTGTCTGTCTCCTGTGGGGGCGCGTCAGCGCACCCACTGGGTGTAGTCCCCGAGATTCGGGCCGACTGCTGCGCAGTTGGGTCGGATCTTTCTTGACGACTCTTTTCTTATTGGTTTTTCTTTGTCTTTAGGGGCCAACGCCGACTTGAGGAAGGAGCTCGGCGAAGCGAAGGCCGCCCTTCATACCAAGGAGGCCGAGTGCGCCGCCTTGGTCCAGGAACGGGATCACCTAGCCAAGAAGCTGGCCGACCAAGAGGAGAGCCACAAAGCAGCCCTGCAGGTGGCGCAGGAAAGCGAAGCCGCCTTGATGGCGGAGTATGAGATCATGGCGGCGAGCTGGTCTGAGACCCGGCGAGCCCTGGACGAAGGCTTCGGCCGGATCGAGGACTTGATCGATGGTAAGCTGCCTTCCTCGGCCCTCCCCTGCCCCTTGCCGCTTGGGTTTCTTTGACTCATCTGGAGCTGTTGCTTGTTTTTGGTGCAGACTACTTCCCTGGCTACTCCGCCTTTGCTGCCCAAAGCATTGAGGCCCATCGCGAGGCACGTCGACAGGAGGGAGCCAACATCGCGCCGGATGCGAACCGGACACTTGAGGAGCAGCTCCTGGCTATCCAGGCGTGGTTGCAGCCAGCTCATCGGATGCTTCGCCGGCTCCAACGTGCCGGGGCGCAAGTGTTGGCCGCCCTCTGGCCCGGCGAGACGATCCCCCGCACCCCAAGCCGAACTGCCGACTGGCTGGAGGTCGCAGTTGGTCGCTTTGAGGCTTGGAAGGCGTCGGCGGCCCGCCTCGGAGCCAGGTGGGCGTTGGAGTTCGTTCGGGCTTGGTACCCTGGGCTGAGCCTGGACCAGCTGCGCACTTGGCGGATGGAGGCCGACGCGGAGCTGGAGGAGGTGAGGCCGGCTATCGCCCAGCGAGCTTCGACGATCGCCGAGTGCACCGACATCAGCGTTTTCACACCCGAAATCGATGATGACGGTGTTGCTCAGCCGGAGGAGTGGTTCGGGCTGAACCCGGCAGTGGGCGAGGACTCGGCGGAGGAGATTGCCTCCAGCGACGAGGGCGAAGAAGACGAAGACGAGGACGGCGAAGACGTCGAGCAGGCTGGTGGAACAACCAGCCGACCTTAGGCCGACCGTGCCTCCAGCAACGAGGCGCGTGGAAGCGCGCCCTCTGCGGGAGGCGGCGACCAAGCCGAAGTTCGTCAGCCGGCCGCTTCTTCAGCCGGCATGACCGTCTCCGCCAACCAGTCTGGCTCGTCGGCCGCTCCGCTAGCTTGACCTGCCGTCTTTACCTTTCCTGCTTCATTGTCTTTGTACAATCTTTGTTAAGTTTTCACAGTTCCACCCACTGGGGGTGTATCCAAACTATGTTGAATGCTGGCCTCTTGGAGGTCTTTTTATGTAAATATTATCATGTGCATGTTTGGTTTCCATTCGCGTATGCTTTTTATCCTTAGGCTTTTTCCTTTGCTGCCTTCCCTCTTTGGGGAGGCAAGTACTTGAGCTTTCTTGGATTAAAGTGAAGTGAATGGAAATCGGCCGGCCGGCTACTCTGGTAGCCAGTCGGCGGTGTGAGGAAAACCGGCTTTCGTTATATTAGTCTGTTAGTCCCTAGCCGTTTTTCGTGTGGGTGCCCGTTCCTACCTTTAACTCTTGCCAGCCGGACAGCCGGTTCTTCGAACTGCGACTTTTGGCAAGAGAAGGCTTGAGAGCCGGCACACTACTTGTCTGACTGCGGGTAGGACTTCTAATATAACTCCAGTCGGCCAGTCCCCGAGCTGACTAGTCGAACTCGGTGCCGGACGGAATAAGTAAATGATACGACAAGGTCATAAGCATGATACTTTTCATTCATAAATAAGGGATGGCAGTCCCCGAGCCCTCCTCGGGGGGGCCTATTGTCTTGTACTTAATACAAAAGTTAGCGTGATACATACTGCCTTTCAACTGTAAAATCTTCGAAGGAGGTTGGCGTTCCATGGCCGTTCCGACTCCTTGCCGGAGTCATCTCTCTTGCGTGCCTTCGGCTTCTGTGCATCGATCAGGTAGTAGGAGTCGTTGCCTAGAGCTCTGCTGATGACGAAGGGGCCCTCCCAAGGGGCTGAGAGCTTGTGCTGGCCGGCTGTTCGCTGGATCAGTCGGAGCACAAGATCGCCCTCTTGGAAGGATCTTGGCCTGACCTTCCGGCTGTGGTAACGGCGCAAACCCTGCTGGTAGATGGCATACCGGCTGAGGGCTAACAACCAGCTTTCTTCCAGCAGGTCGACGTTGTCTTCTCGTGCTTCCTTGGCCTCCGCTTCTGTGTACACGGTTACTCGAGGCGAGTCGAATTCGATGTCAGTTGGGATGACCGCCTCGGCACCATATACAAGGAAGAAAGGGGTGAAGCCGGTTGACTTGTTTGGTGTAGTGTGCAGACTCCAGAGGACAGCCGGCAGCTCATCAAGCCAACAGCCGGCTGAGCGCTCCAGAGGTACAACCAGTCGGGGCTTGATGCCGGAGAGGATGAGGCCGTTGGCTCGCTCGACCTGGCCGTTTGACTGCGGGTGGGCGACGGATGCTAAGTCCAGCCGGATACCTTGGGCTGCGCAAAAACGTGCCAAGGCTCCTTTGGCAAAATTCATGCCATTGTCGGTGATGATGCTGTGTGGCACGCCGTACCGTGCTGTTATGTCTGCAATGAATGTCACAGCAGTCGGCCCATTCAGCTTCTTGATCGGCTTTGCCTCAATCCACTTGGTGAATTTGTCCACGGCGACGAGCAAATGCGTCATGCCACCGCGCGCCATCTTGAATGGGCCCACCATGTCCAGTCCCCAAACGGCAAAGGGCCAAGTGAGGGGAATGGTCTTGAGTGCCGAGGCCGGCATGTGTTGCTTGGAGCTGAAGAGTTGGCACCCCTTGCAATGTTTAACTAATTCTTTGGCATCATCCAAAGCAGTCGGCCAGAATAAACCATGGCGGAAGGCTTTGGCGACAAGTGATCTTGAGGCCGCATGGTGGCCGCATTCTCCTTGGTGAATGTCTCTGAGGATTGCAATGCCTTTCTCTTGCTCGACGCACCGTTGGAGGACTCCAGTGACACTGCGCTTGACGAGCTCTCTGTTGACGATCGTGTATGCTCCAGCTCGATGTTGGACTTGTCTTTCTTCTGTTTCGTTAGCCGGCAGGTCTTGGTTTACTAGGAAGTTGAGTGGACTGAGCCCATGATGGAGCCGCGACTTCTTCTACTGCCAAAGTGGCTACTGCCACCAGGGTGGGCGGGCTAGGCGGTGAGGTGCTGGAGTCGGCCGCCGGCTGTTGTGTTGGTGCAGTCCCCGGGCCGGCTACCGCAGTCCCCGAGCCGGTCGTGGCAGTCCCCGAGCCGGTTGCCGAAGTCCCCGAGCCGGCTGCCGAAGTCGCCGGGCCGGCTACGGGGGTCTTGGGGTCGGCTACTTGATTCTTCGAGCCGGACCCGGCCGCATCGGGGTCAGGCGGCACAAAGATGGAATCGGATTCCGGAGACGGCTTGATAGACGGCTTGAGGAGGCGTTGTAGAGCGACGCCGGTTCGAATTGCTTGCCGAGTGGAGCCTATTCGAGCCAGGGCATCGGCTGGCTCGTTGTCGGCTCGCGGTACGTGGAGGAACTCGCATCCTTCAAAGTATCCGTTGAGTTGGTTGGACCAGGAAGCGGTAGCTCGCCATATTCGCGTCCTTGGCGTCCCAGTCGCCGGGTGATTGCTGGACTACCAGGTCCGAGTCGCCATAACTTAGGATCCGGCGAATGCCAAGTTCTTTGGCAAGCCGGAGCCCATGTATGAGTGCCTCGTACTCGGCCACATTGTTGGAGGCGGCAAAGTGGATCTGTAGCTTGTATCTGAGCTTGTCGCCTTTCGGAGAGGTAAGGACGACGCCGGCTCCCAAGCCGGTGCGCATCTTGGACCCGTCGAAGTGCATGCGCCAATGGGTGGAGTCGGGAGCCAGCGGCAGGTACTGGGTCTCGGCCCAGTCGACGAGGAAGTCGGCCAGTGCTTGGGACTTGATGGCAGTGCGGGGCTGGTAGAAGATCGTGTACGGGGCCAGCTCGATGGCCCATTTCGCCACCCGGCCGGATGCGTCCCGGCTGCCTATGATCTCGGCTAGCGGGGCAATGCATACGACCGTGACGGGATGCTCTTGAAAGTAGGGCTTCAGCTTCTTGGCGGTGAAGTACACACCATAACACATCTTTTGGTAGTGCGGGTAGTTCTGCTTTGAAGCGGACAGCACCTCGCTCAAATAATACACCGGACTCTGGACCGGCTGGGCTCGGCCTTCTTCTGGGCGCTGGACTACGATGACGGTGCTGACCACCCGGCTGGTCGCAGCGATGTAGAGGAGCATGGGCTCTTTCTCAGTCGGCGCCACAAGGACAGGCGGCGTGGCCAGCATCTTCTTCAGCTCGTGAAAAGCTTGGTCGGCCTGGTCGTTCCACTCGAAGTGAGTGCTCTTCTTCATGAGGCGGTAGAGAGGGAGAGCTTTCTCTTCGAGCCGGCTGATGAAGCGGTTCAAGGAGGCCAAGCATCCGGTGAACTTCTGAATGTCTCGAAGCTTGGTGGGGATCGCCATTCTCTCGATGGCCTTGATCTTCACCGGGTTGCATTCGATGCCGCGTTCGGAGACCAGGAAGCCTAGGAGCTGGCCGGCTGGCACTTCGAACACGCATTTCTCGGGGTTGAGCTTGATTTGGAACCGGCGTAAGTTCTCAAACGTTTCCTTGAGGTCTCCCAGCAAGGTGCCGCGCTTCTCCGTCTTCACCACGATGTCGTCCACATATACATGAGCGTTTCTGCCGAGTTGCTTGAGGAGGCACTTCTACATGCAACACTGAAAAGTGGCACCGGCATTTCTCAAGCCGAATGTCATAGTCAGGTAGCAGAAGGCTCCGAATGGCGTGATGAAGGCAGTCTTCAGGCGGTCGTCCAGGTCTAGCTTTATCTGATGATATCCGGAGTAAGCATCCAAAAAACTCAACAGCTCGCATCCGGCTGTGGAGTCTATCACTTGGTCAATCCTTGGCAGGGCAAAAGGATCTTTGGGGCAGGCATTGTTGAGGCTCGTGTAGTCTATACACATGCGCCACTTGTTGTTCTTCTTTAGCACAAGGACCGGGTTGGCGAGCCACTCTGGAAAGAAAACTTCCATGATGAAGCCGGCCGCCAAGAGCCGGGCTATCTCCTCCCCTACAATCCTGCGCTTCTCCTCCGACAATCGGCGAAGGGGTTGTCTGACTGGCTTTGCGTCTTCTCGAACGTGTAGTTTGTGCTCGACGAATTTCCTCGGAACACCCGGCATGTCCTTGGGGGACCATGCAAAGATGTCCCGATTCTCACCGAGGAAATCGGCGAGCTCGCCTTCCTATTTGCTGTTTAGGTTTGCCCCGATGACGGCAAACCTCTCTGGATGCTCGGGGTCAAGAGGTATCTTCTTCGTCTCCTTGGCCGGCTGGAAAGATCCTTGAGCATCATGCTCCTTGGGGTCGGGGGACACGACCGACTGCTTGCCGGCTATGGCCACGACTCGGTCCAGCATCTTCTTCTCTTCAGCAATCACAAGGGACTCGGCCAGCCGGCTGCTGGCCGCTGCGCACTCGGAGGACTTCTTGTAATCACCGGCTACGGTGATGACGCCTTTGGTGCTTGGTATCTTCATCTTGAGGTATGCATAGTGGGGAACTGCCATGAATTTGGCCAAGGTAGGTCGGCCCAGCAATGCATGGTAAGGGCTCTCCAGGTCCACCACTTCGAACCAGATCGCTTCCCGGCGGAAATGCTCCTTGTCCCGAAAAAGTACATCAATCTTGATTTTGCCAATGGGGGCGCAGGACAGGCAGGGTACGATGCTGTGGAACACTGTCCGAGTGGGCGTGAGCTGCTTCGTCTTGACGTTTAGCTTCTCCAGGGTGTCACGATACAGGATGTTGATGCTACTCCCGCCATCTATCAATACACGGGAGAAGCGGGCGGCGCGTCTGTCCGTTGCAAGGGTGGCTTCCAGGACCAAAGCATAAGAGCCGGGAGACGGCATCACCTCCGGATGGTCGGCCCGGCTCCAGCTGATGGGCTTTTCTGACCAATGCATGTGTCCAGCGGGGTTGGCAGCGACCACGCCAACTTCCTGGCGCTCTCGGCGTTTGCTGCGCCGGTCTTCAGGCTGGCTTGTAAAGACGATGTAGGTTGCTTGCTCATCAGGGAACTCGTCATGCACGGCTCCGACTGCAAGCCGAGCGGCCGGAGGCGGCGGAGGTGGAGGCGGCGGGCCGGCAGGTAGAGGCGGCACGAGCCCCTCGCCCTTAGAGATTCGGGTGAGCCAATGGCACTTTCGGGTCGTCTGGTTGGACGGCTTCGCGCCGCTGTGGAACTTGCAAGGGGCATCGAGGGTTTGCTCATAGGAGAAGGCGGGCTGCCAAGCCGGCCTGCCGCCCTTGGGCTTCTTGGGCGCCGGTCGTTCTTCAGGCGGTGCATCTTTGACTGTGGCCACCTGCCGGCTGGTGGGAGGCGGCGCAGGGCCCTTGCGCTTGTGGTCGTTCGAGTTGGGGTGTCGGCCGGAATCCCCAGCCGGCGTCTTGGGCGCTGGGTTGAGTACCTTTCTGGACGCGTCTACCCGAAGCTCGGTCTTCATCGAGGAGTCGGCGGTGGCATACTTGTCCGCTATGTCCAGAAGCTCGTCGAGGGTAGCCGGCTCGTCACAGAGGAGCTTGTGCTTGAGGAGGGTGCCTTCTCGGCATCCGGCTGTGAAGTATTCTATGGCTTGCACCTCATGCACCCCTTCACAGGAGTTGCGGAGCTCGGCCCAACGCGTGAGGTAATCGCGAGTGGACTCGGCGGGGCCTTGTATGCACAAGGAGAGCTGTCTGGGCTTGGGAGCCCACTTGTAGGTGCTGGTGAAGTTGCGGATGAAGGCTTCTGTGAAATCTAGCCAGCTGTTGACACTACGCGGCTTGAGGCTGTTGAGCCAGGTCCGCGCCGTGCCTTGCAGCATGAGGGGCACGTACTTCACGGCAACGCACCGGTTGCCGTTAGCTATGCTAACCGCCGTGGAGTAGTCGATCAACCAATCTTCTCGCTTCACGGAGCCGTTGTACTTGGGAGTGTCTCTTGGGAGCGAGAACCCTTTGGGAAAGGGCTCATCGCGGATGCGGGGGCCGAAACAGGGCGGGCCGACATCGTCTTCTTCTTCCAATGCCAGGGATCGCGCCAGGCGGTCGATCCGATGGCGGGCGTCGTTCTCGCCGATTCCTTCGCGGCGGCCTAGCCGGCCGCTGAGAGTCGGGTGCGCCACTGGCGGCGAGGCGGGATATCTCTCTCCACGGGGCAGAGGCGGAGGCGGGTCGCCCCGCCATTCCATGGCTCGGGGATGACCATCCGCGTCTCGCTCGATGGAGATCCGGGTCCGGCTGTGGCTGGCAGCCGGCTCCTTCTCGCGTCGCGTGCAGGTATTGCTCGTAGTCGGCGTCCGGGACGTCGCGCCGTGTTCTCGGCGCGGGGGAGGGCTTTCCGCGCGGGTGTCGGCTTCGTGTTGCTGCACGGCTGCGTCAATCAATTGCTGGATGCGCCGGGTCATGTGGGGGAGGTCTTCGGCCTCCAAGCCGTCCAACTCGTCTACAGCCGCCTGGGCGGCACGCAAGTTCTCGAGCGGAGTGGCATAGACCGGGCGGTCGACTCCCAGCATGTCGGCAATGACAGCGCCGCGTTGCTTGACAAGGCCGGCCCAGCTTGGCCCGCCCGGGGCCGGCGTGCCGAAGGCGGCACGGTCAGCTTCGCGCTGATAGGCCTCAGTGAGGCGTCTTATGGAGGCCAGCCTCCGGCCCTCTGCGAGGAGGGCGAGGCGGCGTGCTTCCAGTGCTTCGTCATCGGCATTAGCCGGGAGGGGAGCGGATAAGTCGTGGGCCGTCGCGCGCGAGGCGGCGTGGGCGCTCTCGTCGGCCAGGCCGTCATGGCCGACAACCATCACTTCGGCGGTGACAGCATCGCAGCCGTCGACTCGAGGAAGCGGGTCGTTGTAGATCGCGACGTTGGTGGGGAAGGTGTTGTAGGAGGCCGTGTCGGAGTCGACAGGCATCGGGTCGGTGGAGCCAACCGACTCCAGGTCCGCAGCGGGCTCGCTGGAGACATGGAGCTGGCCGAGAAGGTTGGCGAGGTGGTCGGTGCCCGCATCGGAGGCGAGCTCGTCAGAGGTGAGAGTTTCGTCGAGGAGATCGGCGAGGCCGCTTGCTGCGCAGATGCTGGTGACGCCTTGCAGCGCGTCGTGGCAAGTGCCATCGGGCGTGCCGGGCTGGCTACACTCGCGGGGGAGGAATAAGGTTCCCGTCCAGAACAGGCCTCCGGACAACGGTGCACCTGGCCCCATGGTGGGCGCCAAATGTCGGGTGGTAGGTGCGACATATGCCAACGGGTGGCTTATCGTTGTGGGAGCCAGTAAGACATCGCCGGTGCCTGGAAACGTGATAAGGCGAAGACATGCACGCCGGCGGATCTTACCCAGCTTCGGGGCTCTCCGTGGAGATAATACCCCTACTGCTGCTCTGCGGGGTCTCCGCATGTTCACTAGATGAATTGAGTAGCAATACAACGCTCCTTGAGCTGTTTGGTGGGAGGAGGAAGGAGGGCGCGGCAAGCCTGCTCCTTCTCCTTGTGGGGTGTCTAGGACTAGTAAGGGGTCGAACCCTTTGCATGGGTGCTCCGGGGGGTTTATATAGGCCTACCCCCCAGGGGTACAATGGTAATCCGACTGGGCGCGGGGCCCAGCCGTCTGTGACTGCGCTCGCCGGCTTCTGCGCCGGCTGCTGGGGCCCGCCGGCTGATGGGTCCCGCCGGCTGCCGGCCCCTTGGTCGACAGGCAGGCCACACTGTCCAGGGCCTTGGTCGGCGGCTGGTTACTATGGCTTCATCTTGTTGACGTGAGCTTCATCGTGGTAAGCGTGGCTACAGTACCGTCGCCTGTCAGGCGATCGCTGTAGCCTTACCGCGTCTTGTCTCCTTAATGGGGTGTCTTCTTCGAGGGAGGCGGCAAGCCGGCTGCGGGGAGCCGGCTCTGTCTTGGGCCGACTGGTTGGAGGCGTGGCCGCCTTCGGGCGTCTCTCTGCTCAAAGGGGCCCACCGCCTCTGAGCCACGCTGGCGGCCCGTCGTGGGTGATGCCAGGGTCAACATGGCAACAGTGCGGCGCCGGACGGGTCATGCCTACCCCGTACGGCGCACTGTGCCAGGCGTGCTCCGGGATTCGGGGGTGGCAGGCTCTTCTGTAGCCACGCCCCGTCGCACCGCCGTTAGGTGGGTGCAAACTTTTGTGGGTACGGTCTGGACCGCTTTATGGGGAGCCAGCTTCTTGGAGTCGGCCTTCTCATGGCCAGCTTCTTGGAGTCGGCCTTCTCATGAGGGCTAAAGTCGGACCGCCTTCCGAAAGCCGGCCTGGGTTGCAGCCAGCTAGGGGAAGGCGGCCCCATGTCTTGGATTCTTGAGAGCCGGGCGGGCTCATAACTTTTTCAGAAGGGCCAGGGGAAGCCGGCTAGGCTACCCATGGCTATTTACTCCGACAATAAGCCTTCGATGCGTCCTTCCGTTCCTCGTCGTCTTCCTTTGGTGTGTCCACCATGTATACGTCATATGATGAATTGGACGTCCAGCGCCCTGTGGACGGTGGTTCCTCTTTGCCTCCCGCATCGTCGTCCATACCGTCAATGTCTTCAGAGTCGAAGTCGAGCATGTCGGTTGAATCATCGACAGTGGCTATTAAGTGGGTGGTGGGTGGGCGTTGAATTTCGTCGTCTGCATCCCAATCCTGTTGGCCATAACCCGGCCAGGGCTCTCTTGACAAAGAGAGAGACCTTAGTGAATTCAGAATGTCGCCAAAGGGCGAGTGCTGAAAGGTATCTGCGGCGATGAATTCCATGATCGGCGCCCAATCAGATTCGGTTGGCGGGGGCGCGGGCTGTTCGGAGTCAGAAAAGGAGTCTGGCACCTTGGAGTCACGGGCTGCGCATAGGATTATGCTGGTGTTTGGCTTGATCACCGTTGAGACTGCAGCCCCTGAGGCGGTGTCTAGCCACCCGTCCTCGATTGGCGCAGCTAGCTCCGAGCTAAGGGTCGGAGCTGATGTGGGTGCGGCCTCTGGGGTACCGTCAGGTGGCAGAGCTAGGTCATACCCATCGCGACAGTGCGGCGCGCCCGGCTATGGCTCGAATCCGCCGAAGATCAAGTCCCCACTGATGTTGGCCATGTAATTCAAACTTCCAAATCTGACCTGATGGCCAGGGGCGTAGCTTTCAATCTTCTCTAGATGGCCAAGCAAATTAGCCCACAGTGTAAAGCCGCCGAATACGAAGATCTGTTTGGGGAGAAAAGTCTCACCCTGGACCGCATCGCTACCGATGATAGTAGGAGACATCAAGCCTAACAGCGACGACAGAGAGGAACTCTCAATGAAAGCACCAATGCCGGTGTCAAAACCGGCGGATTTCGGGTAGGGGTGTCGAACTGTGCGTCTAGGCCGGATGGTAAAATGAGGCAAGGGACACGAAGTTTTACCCAGGTTCGGGCCCTCTTGATGGAGGTAAAACCCTACGTCCTGCTTGATTAATATTGAAGATATGGGTGTTACAAGAGTAGATCTACCACGAGATCAGAGGGGCTAAACCCTAGAAGCTAGCCTATGGTATGATTGTCTATTGTGATTGTTGTCCTACGGACTAAAACCCTTCGGTTTATATAGACACCGGAGAGGTTTAGGGTTACACAAGGTCGGTTACAAAGGAGGAGATATCCATATATGTATTGCCTAGCTTGCCTTCCACGCCAAGTAGAGTCCCATCCAGACACGAGACGAAGTCTTCAATCTTGTATCTTCATAGTCTAACAGTCCGGCCAATGGAGATAGTCCGGCTGTCCGGAGACCCCCTAATCTAGAACTCCCTCACTCACCTAGTTGCATATCTAGACAACCTACTTTGATGCAAAGTTTAAATTAGTATAGAAAAGTTAAAAAATTGTTAGTTGCCTATTCACCCCCCTCTAGTCAACTATATCGATCCTTTTAGGGGTCCTATTATAAACTAAGGGATATTAAGGCCCCCTTTTAATAGAGTACCGGACCAAAGCATTAACACATAGTGAATACATGAACTCCTCAAACTACTGCCATCACTGGTAAGTATCCCAATTATTGTCACTTCGGGGTTAACGGATCATAACACATAATAGGTGACTATAGACTTGCAAGATAGGATCAAGAACTCTCATATATTTATGAAAACATAATAGGTTCAGATCTGAAATCATGGCACTCGGGCCCTAATGACAAGGATTAAGCATAGCAAAGTCATAGCAACATCAATCTCGGAACATAGTGGATACTAGGGATCAAACCCTAACAATACTAACTCGATTACATGATAAATCTCATCTAACCCATCACCGTCCAGCAAGCCTACGATGGAATTACTCACGCATGGCGGTGAGCATCATGAAATTGGTGATGGAGGAAGGTTGATGATGACGATGGCGACGGATTCCCCTCTCCGGAGCCCCGAACGGACTCTAGGCCAGCCCTCCCGAGAGAGTTTAGGGCTTGGCGGCGGCTCCGTATCGTAAAACATGATGAATCCTTCTCTCTGATTTTTTCTCTCCTCGAAAGTGAATATATGGAGTCAAGGTGGACGCCGGTGGAGCATCAGGGGGCCCATGAGGCAGGGGGCGTGCCCAGGGGGGTAGGGCGCGCCCCCACCCTCGTGGATAGGGTGTGGGCCCCCTGACATGGATCTTTCTTCTAGTATTTTATATATATTCCAAAAATAATGTTCGTTGATTTTTAGATCATTCCAAGAACTTTTATTTCTGCATAAAAATAACACCATGGCAATTCTGCTAAAAACAGCGTCAGTTCGGGTTAGTTCCATTCAAATCATGCAAGTTAGAGTCCAAAACAAGGGCAAAAGTGTTTGGAAAAGTAGATACGGCGGAGACGTATCAACTCCACCAAGCTTAAACCTTTGCTTGCCCTCAAGCAATTCAGTTGATAAACTGAAAGTGATAAAGAAAAACTTTTACAAACTCTGTTTGCTCTTGTTGTTGTAAATATGTAAAGCCAGCATTCAAGTTTTCAACAAAGATTATGAACTAACCATATTCACAATAACATTTAGGTCTCATGTTTACTCATATCAATGACATAATCAACTAGCGAGAAATAATAATAAATCTCGGATGACAACACTTTCTTCAAACAATCATAATATGATATAACATGATGGTATCTCGCTAGCCCTTTTTGAGGCCGCAAAACATAAATGCAGAGCACCTTTAAAGATCAAGGACTAACTAGACATTGTAATTCATGGTAAAACAAATCCAGTGAAGTCATACTCAATGTAAACTAATAGTAATGGATGAAAATGACAGAGGTGCTCTCCAACTGGTGCTTTTTAATAAGAGGATGATGACTCAACATAAAAGTAAATAGATAGGCCCTTCGCAGAGGGAAGCAGGGATTTGTAGAGCTGCCAGAGCTCGGTTTTGAAATAGATATGAATAATATTTTGAGCGGTATACTTTCATTGTCAACATAACAACCGAGATATCTTGATATGTCCCATGCTACACACATTATAGGCGGTTCCCAAATAGAATGGTAAATTTTATACTCCTCCTCCACCAACAAGCATCAATCCATGGCTTGCTCGAAACAACGAGTGCCTCCAACTAACAAGAGTCCCGAGGAGTTTTGTTTGCAGTTATTTTGATTTGATTTGCATAAACCATGGGACTGGGAATCCCGGTGACTAGCTATTTTCTCGTGAGTGAGGAGCGGAGTCCACTCCTCTTGAGAATAACCCGCCTGACATGGAAGATACAGACAGCCCTAGTTAATACATGAGCTATTCGAGCATACAAAATAGAATGTTCATTTGAAGGTTTAGAGTTTGGCACATACAAATTTACTTGGAACGGCAGGTAGATACCATATATAGGTAGGTATGGTGGACTCATATGGAACAACTTTCGGGTTTATGGAATTGGATGCACAAGAAGTATTCCCGCTTAGTACAAGTGAAGGCTAGAAAAATACTGGGAAGCGACCAGCTAGAGAGCGACAACAGTCATGAACATGCATTAAAATTAATCGACACCGAATGCAAGCATGAGTAGGATATATTGCACCATGAACATAAATATCATAGAGGCTATGTTGATTTTGTTTCAACTACATGCATGAACATGTGCCAAGTCAAGCCACTCAAATCGTTCAAAAGAGGATACCACCCTATCATACCACATCACAACCATTTTAATAGCATGTTGGCACGCAAGGTAAATCATTATAAGCTCCTAGCTAATCAAGCATGGCATGAGAAACTACAATCTCTAATTGTCATTGCAAACATGTTTCTTTCATAATAGGCTGAATCAGGAACGATGAACTAATCATATTTACAAAAACAAGAGAGGTCGAGTTCATACCAGCTTTTCTCATCTCAATAAGTTCATCATATAATCATCATTATTGCCTTTCACTTGCACGACTGAATGATGTGGATAACAATAATAGTGCACGTGCATTGGACTAAGCTGGAATCTGCAAGCATTCAATTCAAGAGAGAAGACAAGGTAATATGGGCTCTTTTTTAGATCAACAATAATGCATATGAGAGCCACTCAACATTTTCATTATGGTCTTCTCCTCTCGACCCCCAAAGAACAAGAAAATAAATAGAACTATTTACACGGGAAAGCTCCCAACAAGCAAAAGAAGAACGAAAAATCTTTTTGGGTTTTCTTTTTAATTACTACCACTACAGGCATGGAAAGTAAACTAACTGAAAGCTACAACTATTTTTTTTGTTTTTCCTAAGGTTTATCGAACACACAAGAAGAAAGCATAAAAAGGGAAATAAACTAGTATTGATATTACAATGAAAAAGTATGAGCACCGACAACTAGCATGAGTGTGTGAACATGAGTGTAATGTCGGTGGGAAATACGTACTCCCCCAAGCTTAGGCTTTTGGCCTAAGTTGGTCTATGGCCACGGTTAGCCTGGCGGATATCCAAAGTTGTAGTTGGGGTCGTACTAAGAAGGATCCCCCTGGTGCCACTGGTTGGCGATCTCTTTCGGATTCCACTGATAAACAGACTGTCGGTGGGGATCAAATTATGGTTCCGACTCTGGCTCTGTAGTTGGTGTGGGGTTTCGGTAGGCGTGAATGGCCTCCGGCAGAACAAGGTACTTGCCTGCAGATAAGTCAAACAAGGAAGGAGCACGCAAAGTAATAGTCTTAGGGTGATTTTTATCAAATATCAGCTTGTACTCAGGCTTCTTTTCCTTATTCTTAACGATAAAATCATGTGCTACCATACTCTTATAGTCTAGAAAAATAGGAGGCAGCAACTTTTCTTCTTTCTCATAATTCCTAATAGGTATGATAAAATGTGCAGCGAGGCGTGAGGCGAAGATACCTCCCAAGATGGGGCCCTTAGTACGGTTAAGATTTAACCGCTTTGCAACAATAGCGCCCATACAAAATGTGTCATCAGCAAAAATGCATGGCACAAAATAACAATATCAGGGGCACTAAGGTTGCCAAAGTTTCCGCGACCAATTAAGCATCTACTAGCAAATATTGCAAAGTTACATAAAACAGGAAAATGTATGCTAGTAATTCTTGCATCGGAAACCTTCCTCGTTTCCCATACAACAATTGTATCAATAAACCCTTCCACATCATCACGATGTGGTTCCTCTACACTACCCTCAAAAGGGATCAAACAAACCCGACAAAAATCAAGAAGTGACATCTCCTTATGCTCATCATATAAATAAAATTCCACCGAAGGTGGTGAGCTCCTAGCATGGAAATGAAAGTTTTGCACAAAGATATTGGTGAGTAAGAGATACTGTTCACCTTGGTCATGGAGGAAGGCGCTGAGGCCTGCATTCTCAGCCAACTCATAGAAATCATCATAAATCCCGGCTGCTCTCAAGAAATCATCACAAGGCCATTCACACGGCCGAACCTCCACGGTGCAAGGGAGATTATACTTGGGCTTCTTGTTCTCTTCACTTTGTTTATCCTTCGAGCTTTGGCTCGATGAGCCCCTCAAAAATCTCTTCATGTTTTTCTGAAATTTTCTGAAATTTTTAGTTACTCAAAATAAAAGTGAACCAAACTCAACAAAATTGATAGCAACTACTCCTACAAGTGCCTAAAGGCAATATCATACATTAAAACTACTTTTGACCATATAAATTTGACATGCAAGCTCAAGAACAGGGTCATCTAAGCAGCAAAAATTTGCAATGAATAAAGCATTATAACAAAAACGAATTGGACCATTGGAGGAGTCACATACCAAAGAACAATCCCCCATAATAGTTTTGTGAATGGAGCTTTGAGCGAGGAGATAGAAAATGGCAGCAAGATGAGCAAGAACTCGGGTTTGAGCCGGCTAGTGATTTTTTGGGAGGAAGGAGTGTGTGGTAGCTGGAATAAGTGGAGGGGAGCCACCATGGGGCCACGAGGCAGGGGGCGCACCCAGGGGGGTGGGCGCGCCCTGGACCCTTGTGGCCAGGTGCTTGCTCCCCCTGGCATGTTCTCAGTGCCAGATATTCTCAAATATTCTAGAAAAAACATATTTAATTTTCAGGGCATTTGGAGAACTTTTATTTTCGGGGTATTTTTTTATTGCATGGATAATTCAGAAAACAGACAGAAAAATTTGCTTTACTTAGTATAATTAACAGAAAGTAAAAAGAGGGTACAGAGAGTTGTTTTTTCTAAATTCATCCATCTCATGCTCATCAAAAGGAATCCACTAACAAGGTTGATCAGGTCTTGTTGACAAACTCATTTCGAATAACATGAAACCGGAGAAGTTTCGAATAACACTAGGTTACCTCAACGGGGATATGCATGTCGCCAACAATAAGAATATCATATTTCTTCTTGACAGTAGGAAGAGGAAATTCGAAACCTCCAATAGTGATTGTTGAAATTTTTCCAATAGAATTGATACTGTGGACTTGAGGTTGTTTCCTCGGAAAGTTTATCATATGCTCATTACCATTAACATGAAAAGTGACATTGCCTTTGTCGCAATCAATAACAACCCCTGCAGTATTCAAAAAGGGTCTTCCAAGAATAATAGACATACTATCGTCCTCGGGACCTGCAGTATTCAAAAAGGGTCTTCCAAGAATAATAGACATACTATCGTCCTCGGGAATATCAAGAATAACAAAGTCTGTTAAAATAGTAATGTTTGCAACCACAACAGGCACATCCTCACAAATACGACAGGTATAGCAGTTGATTCATCAGCCATTTGCAAAGATATTTCAGTAGGTGTCAACTTATTCAAATCAATCTACGATATAAAGAGAGAGACATAACACTAACACCGGCTCCAAGATCACATAAAGCAGTTTTAACATAGTTTCTTTTAATGGAGCATGGTATAGTTGGTACTCCTGGATCTCCAAGTTTCCTTGGTATTCCACCCTTAAAAGTGTAATTAGCAAGCATGGTGGAAATTTCAGCTTCTGGTATCTTTCTCTTATTAGTAACTATATCATTCATATACTCAACATAAGGATTCATTTTAAGCATGTCGGTCAAACGCATACGCAAAAAGATAGGTCTAATCATTTCAGCAAAGCGCTCAAAATTCTCATTATCCTTTTTCTTGGATGGTTTAGGAGGGAAAGGTATTGGTTTCTGAACCCATGGTTCTCTTTCTTTATTGTGCTTCCTAGCAACAAAGTCTCTCTTATCATAACGTTGATTCTTTGATTTTGGGTTATCAAGATCAACAACAGGTTCGATTTCTACATCATTATTATTGCTAGGTTGAGCATCAACATGAACATCATCATTAACATTATCACTAGGTTCATGTTCATTTCCAAATTGTGTTTCAGCATCAGAAATAGAAATATCATTGGGATTCTCAGGTGTGTCTACAAAAGGTTCACTAGAAGCAGGCAAAGTCCTATCATTTTTCCTTTTCTTCCTCTTAGAAGGACTAGGTGCATCAATGTTATTTCTCTGAGAATCTTGCTCAATTCTCTTAGGGTGGCCTTCAGGATACAAAGGTTCCTGAGTCACTTTACCTCCTCTAGTTGCAACTCTAATAAGAAATTCATTATTCTTACTATTCAATTCATTGAGTAAATCATTCTGAGCTTTAAGTACTTGTTCTACTTGAGTGGTAACCATAGAAGCATGTCTACTAATGAGTTTAAGTTTACCTTTAACTCTAGACATATAATCACCCAAGTGTTCAATCATGTAAGCATTATGTTTCAATTGTCTACCAACATAAGCATCAAAATATTCTTGCTTAACCATAAACTTATCAAATTCATCCAAACATTGGCTAGCAAACTTAGCTGGAGGGATTTCAGCTTTATCATATCTATAGAGAGAGTTTACCTTTACTACTTGTGTCGGGTTATCGAGATCGTGTATTTCTTCAATAGGTGATGAATTAAGACCATGTATTTCTTCAACAGAAGGTAAATTCTTAACATCTTCAGCTTTTATACCTTTTTCTTTCATAGATTTCTTTGCCTCTTGCATATCTTCAGGACTGAGTAATAGAATACCCCTTTTCTTCAAAGTTGGCTTAGGAGTTGGTTCAGGAAGTGTCCAATTATTTTCATTGGTCAACATATTATTCAATAGAATTTCAGCTTGATCAACTGTTCTTTCCCAAAAAACACAACCAGCACAACTATCTATGTAATCTCTGGAAGCATCGGTTAGTCCATTATAAAAGATATCAAGTATTTCATTTTTCTTGAGAGGATGATCAGGCAAAGCATTAAGTAATTGGAGAAGCCCCCCCAAGCTTGTGGGAGACTCTCTTCTTTAATTTGCACAAAATTATATGTTTACCTTAAAGCAACTTGTTTCTTATGAGCGGGGAAATATTTAGCAGAGAAGTAGTAAATCATATCCTGGGGACTATGCACACAACCAGGATCAAGAGAATTAAACCATATCATAGCATCACCCTTTAATGAGAACGGAAATAATTTAAGGATATAATAATAGCGAGTTTTCTCATCATTAGTAAACAGGGTAGCTATATCATTTAATTTAGTAAGATGTGCCACAACAGTTTCAGATTCATAGCCATAGAAAGGATCAGATTAAACCAAAGTAATTAACTCAAGATCAACAGAGAAATCACAATCCTTATCAGTAATAAAGATAGGTGAAGTAGCATAAGCAGGATCATATTTCATTCTAGCATTCAGAGATTTTTCTTTAAGCTTAGCTAATAGTTTCTTAAGATCACTTCTATCATTGCAGGCAAGAAAGTCTCTAGCAGTTTCTTCATCCATAACATAACCCTCAGGCACAACAGGCAATTCATATCTAGGTGGAGAGTCTTCATCATCGCTTTCATCAATATTATCAGTTTCAATAATTTTATTCTCTCTAGCCCTAGCAAGTTGTTCATCAAGAAATTCACCAAGTGGCACATTAGTATCAAGCATAGAAGTAGTTTCATCATAAGTATCATGCATAGTAGAAGTGGCATCATCAATAACACGCGACATATCAGAATTAATAGCAAAAGCGGGTTTAGGTGTCGCAAGCTTACTCAAAACAAAAGTGAATCAAGTGCAAAGCTAGATGGCAGTTCCTTACCTCCCCTCTTAGTTGAGGGAAAATCTTGGTTCTTTGATCTTTCAAGTTCTTCATAGTGATAAGCAGATATAAATCCCAAGTGACTCAAAGAATAGAGCTATGCTCCCCGGCAACAGCACCAGAAAATGTTCTTGATAACCCACAAGTATAGGGGATCGCAACAGTTTTTGAGGGTAGAGTATTCAACCCAAATTTATTGATTCGACACAAGGGGAGCCAAAGAATATTCTCAAGTGTCAGTAGCTGAGTTGTCAATTCAACCACACTTGGAAACTTAATATCTACAGCAAAGTGTTTAGTAGCAAAGCAATATGATAGTAGTGGTAACGGTGGCAAAAGGTAACGGTAGCAAAAGTAATATTTTTGGGTTTTGTAGTGATTGTAACAGTAGCAGCGGAAAAGTAAATAAGCAAAGAATAATATGTGGAAAGCTCGTAGGCATTGGATCAGTGATGGAGAATCATGCCGGATGGGATCGATCATGTAACAGTCATAACATAGGGTGACACAGAACTAGCTCCAGGTCATCAATGTAATGTAGGCATGTATTCCGAATATAGTCATACGTGCTAATGGAAAAGAACTTGCATGACATATTTTGTCCTACCTTCCCGTGGTAGCGGGGTCCTATTGGAAACCAAGGGATATTAAGGCCTCCTTTTAATAGAGTACTGGACCAAAGCATTAACACATAGTAAATACATGAACTCCTCAAACTACGGTCATCGCCGGTAAGTATCCCGATTATTGTCACTTCAGGGTTAACAGATCATAAAACATAATAGGTGACTATAGACTTGCAAGATAGGATCAAGAACTATTATATATTGATGAAAACATAATAGGTTCAAATCTGAAATCATGGCACTCGGGCCCTAGTGACAAGCAT
The DNA here is from genome assembly GCF_018294505.1 of Triticum aestivum. Classification (NCBI taxonomy): domain Eukaryota; kingdom Viridiplantae; phylum Streptophyta; class Magnoliopsida; order Poales; family Poaceae; genus Triticum; species Triticum aestivum. The sequence continues at coordinate 568,640,736 of NC_057812.1, forward strand.
TAAGCATAGCAAGTCATAGCAACATCAATCTCAGGACAGAGTGGATACTAGGGATCAAACCCTAACAAAACTAACTCGATTACATGATAAATCTCATCCAACCCATCACCATCCAGCAAGCCTACGATGGAATTACTCACGCATTGTGGTGAGCACCATGAAATTGGTGATGGAGGAAGGTTGATGATGACGATGGCGATGGATTCCCCTCTCCGGAGCCCGAACAGACTCCAGATCAGCCCCCCGAGAGAGTTTAGGGCTTGGCGGCGGCTCCATATCGTAAAACGCGACGAATCCTTCTCTCTGATAGTTTTCTCCCCGAAAGTGAATATATGGAGTCAAGGTGGACGTCGGTGGAGCGTCAGGGGGCCCACGAGGCAGGGGGCGCGCCCAGGGGGGTAGGGCGTGCCCCCACCCTCGTGGACAGGGTCTGGGCCCCCTGACGTGGATCTTTCTTCCAGTATTTTTTATATATTCGAAAAATAATCTCCGTTGATTTTCAGGTCATTCTGAGAACTTTTATTTCCGCACAAAAATAACACCATGGCAATTCTACTGAAAACATCGTCAGTCCGGATTAGTTCCATTCAAATCATGCAAGTTAGAGTCCAAAACAAGGGCAAAAGTGTTTGGAAAAGTAGATACGACGGAGACATATCAGTTAGCTTAGCAAGATGATCGTTACAGTTTCATTGCTACTGCTTTCTTCATGACTTATACATGTTCCTTAGACTATGAGATTATGCAACTCCCGAATACCGGAGGAACACCTTGTGTGCTATCAAACGTCACAACGTAACTAGGTGATTATAAAGATGCTCTACAGGTGTCTCTGATGGTGTTTGTTGAGTTAGCATAGATCAAGATTAGGATTTGTCACTCCGAGTATCAGAGAGGTATCTCTGGGCCTTCTCGGTAATGCACATCACTATAAGCCTTGCAAGCAATGTGACTAATGAGTTAGTTACGGGATGATGCATTATGGAATGAGTAAAGATACTTGCCGGTAACGAGTTTGAACTAGGTATTGAGATACCGATGATCGAATCTCGGGCAAGTAACATACATATGACAAAGGGAACAAAGTATATCGTTATGCGGTTTGACCGATAAAGATCTTCGTAAAATATGTAGGAAACAATATGAGCATCCAGGTTCCGCTATTGGTTATTTACTGGAGATGAGTCTCGGTCATGTCTACATAGTTATCAAACCCGTAGGGTCCGCACGCTTAACGTTCTGTGACGATTTGTATTATGAGTTATATGATTTGATGACCGAAGTTTCTTCGGAGTTCCGGATGAGATCGGGGACATGAAGAGGAGTCTCGAAATGGTCGAGACATAAAGATCGATATATTGGAAGGCTATATTCGGACATCGGAAAGGTTCCGAGTGATTCGGGTAATTTTTGGAGTACCGGAGAGTTATGGGAATTCGTATTGGACCTTAATGGGCCATACGGGAAAGGAGAGAAAGGCCTCAAGGGTGGCCGCGCCGCTTCCCCATGGACTGGTCCGAATTGGACTAGGGAAAGGGGGCACCCCCTTCCTTCCTTCTCCTTCTCCCTTCCCTTTTTCCTATTCCATGTGGGAGGTGGAATCCTACTAGGACTAGGGAGTCCTAGTAGGACTCCACACTTTGGGCGTGCCCTATGAGGGCCAGCCTCCTCCACCCTCCATCCTTTATATACATGGCGAGGGGGCACCCCATAGACACACAAGTTGATTAGTTGATCTTTTAGCCGTGTCGGTGCCCCCCTCCACCATAATCCACCTCGGTCATATCGTAGCGGTGCTTAGGTGAAGCACTGCATTGGTAGCATCATCATCACCGTCATGACGCCGTCGTACTGACGGAACTCTCCCTCGAAGCTCTGCTGAATCGGAGTTTGTGGGACGTCACCGAGCTGAACGTGTGCTGAACTTGGAGGTGCCGTACGTTCGGTACTTGGATCGGTCGGATCGTGAAGACGTACGACTACATAAAACGCGTTCTCATAACGCTTCTTCTTACGGTCTATGATGGTATGTGGACGGCACTCTCCCCTCTCGTTGCTATGCATCACCATGATCTTGCATGTGTGTAGGAATTTTTTTAAATTACTACGTTCCCCAACACCGGAGCCCTGCCAAAACGGCGGCGTGCCAATTTTTTGGCCATCGAATTCACCGCCAAGTTCTCGCCACCACGCGGGCGCCAGTATCACTGCAGGTGACCAAAATATTGGTTGGTATTCTAAAATTTGGTTGTGATCCAAATGCCATCCCACCTCATCGGTCAACGCCAAAAATTCAGCAGGGCAACCGTGGGCACTCAACCAAACAAGCCCATAATACTTAGGACACCTTTGGTCCGTAGGAATTTTGTACGAATTCTACAGGCTAGGATTTTTAAAGGAAAAAAATCTTTGGAGCCCTTTGGTTTGTAGGATTTTGATGCATATTTCCATGTAGGATAGGAATCAATCCTTCATATTCAAGAAAAAGAAACATTCGCCTAAACTTAATGATTTTTTATCATATGCATCAAATGACATCTTTTTTTTGACGCGGTACAATCGAAGTCACTCACATGCACGAACATATACTCACCCCTATGAACGCAAGAACACACACCCTACCCTTATGAGCACCTCCGAGAGACTGAGACGGTCTTGAGATTTACGAAGTCACCATAGGAGCCTCGTAGTAGTTGACGGGAATGCTCCTCCCATTGAATGAACATCGCAGGAAAGTATAAAATAAATCTAGAAAAATGCGAGCACCAATGTCAATTGTAAGACTTGAACCCTTGTGGGTTGGGGATACCACTGTCTTCCTAACCATCCAACCATAGGTTGATTCGCCTTTTCTTATAAGAATTGAGATACATGTCGATCTCACTTCAATGATTTTCCTATTCCTATGATATTCCTATCATATGCATCAAAGTAAGCCTTAAAAAACCACCCACATCTTGTTCAAATTTGTGTCCCAAAATTGAATTTCAGATACCCCAAGAATTATGCTAACAATTTTTTTAAATATATGTATGTATCTTTATGTGGAGAAGGTTTCAAAAATGTTTGGTACGATATTCCAAGCCACATGAGTTTTTTAAACATAGTACACACCCACACGCTCACACACAGTCATCCCTATTAATGCACACACACACATTTTTTTCCTTCTCAAAATGTACATGAAGTGTTCATCAATCGGGATTAGTAACGAGCAAGCGTGCATTAGATGGTTCCAGTGAGATACGACACTCTGCACCACATGAGTAACCACACACATGCTTGCAGTAGCAAGATTGGAGCTGGCGTGTGATGCTGATGCATCGTGGCGTTGCGGTTGTCCTTATGTTCGTTGCGCCATGGTGGTCCCCTTATCTATCTAGGAAAGTACAATACTTCTTTAGCTAAAAAAATTCCTTGCGGCAAGAATCTTGATTGCCATCAAATATATCTTACCCACACTATCATGAAAAAACTCTGCATGCATGTGTATAAGTTGTCTACGATATTTGCGCCATGGTTCATGTTGTGACGAACTTTATTTGGAACAAGGATTCTTTATAGGTGTGTGTATTCTCGATGGCTAGAATTTTTGCTCAAAACCATGTTATCTTGATGATAGTTCTTTCTCAAAAGCCATGTTATACTGTTGACATGTTATCTTGATGATAGTTCTTTCTCAAAAGCCATGTTATACTGCTGATGTGCAATGGGATGGTGTGGGCTCTAATATGAGTGGCCCTTGAAGGACAATGCAATTGTTGATGTATGCACAAAAAATAAACTAGCACAATAGTTATGTTGGTTTCCCCAAATATCTCATCATCCATAATCTCCTCTGTAATATAGTTCTTCATGTTGTGTTGGCCAATCTATACTAGCTTCTTGTGAATTTGTAGTGCTTTGAGATATGACAACTCATGATTTTCTTGTCATTTAAAATAACAGTAGCATGGTGAGGGAGTCCTGGACTAAGGGGTCCTCGGGCGTCCGACCTATTAGGCACGGGCCGGACTGATGGGCTGTGAAGATACAAAGACCGAAGACTCTACCCATGTCAGGATGGGACTCTCCTTGGCGTGGAAGGCAAGCTTGGAGACAAAATATGAAGATTCCTTCCTCTGTAACCGACCTTATGTAACCCTAGATCCCTCCGGTGTCTATATAAACCGGAGGGCTAGGTCCGTATATAGCTCCGGATAATCATAGTTAGACAGGCTAGACTTTTAGGGTTTAGCCATTACGATCTCGTGGTAGATCAACTATTGTAATACTCATATTCATCAAGATCAATCAAGTAGGAAGTAGGGTATTACCTCCATAGAGAGGTCCTGAACCTGGGTAAACATGTGTCCCCCGTCACCTGTTACCATCGACCTTAGATGCACAGTTCGGGACCCTCTACCCGAGATCCGCCGGTTTTGACACCAACATTGGTGCTTTCATTGAGAGTTCCGTTGTGATGTCCAAAGATAGGATCGATGGTTTGCCTTGTTGTCAAGGACAACGTCACCTCTGGAGAAGCACTGGCTCCAGGCCAAACCCTCCGGATGGGCGGCTTCATCATGACTGCCCGTTCGGCCGTTAAGCCAATGATGACTTCTCAGGTCATCGAAAATCCCCTTCATGTTGACTCCAAATACTCCAAGCAGATGGATCCAGCGGAGCTGTCGTATTTAAACGAGCTCCTAGATCGCATCGCCGCTCTGGGGGTCGCCATAGACTATGACCGGATTGGGCTTAAACCCGATCAGAGAGAAATTAAAACTCCACCGATCACCCGTCAGATAGCGGTAGTAGAGGAGCAAGCCGACAACTCTTCCTCTATATTGAGGACGAACCACGTTCAGATATCTGAGCTTGAAGAGCTGGGCACCTACCTGCAGAAGGACATGCCTTGTCTTCCGAACATAGAATTGGACGACATGCCCAAAAAACCAGTTGACATCCCGGAGCCCGAACTACTAAGCTCGGAAGTTCTTCAAACTCCGGATCCTAAACTGGGCCAGGGTTCGGATTTTAAACCACCCGCCCACCCAGATATAAGCGCCCTCATGGGCATACAACAACAGTCTCAGGAAATGGTCCATCACTTCTGGGATAGATTCCTCCTTGTCAAAGATAATATTGAAGATTGTCGTGACGAAGACACGATTTCAGTGTTCCGCAACAATTGCACAGATGAAGGAATCCTCAACGCCATCAACCGTCTTTGCATATCACGCTTCGCAGACTTGGCAACCATAGTATGCAAGTACTGCGCAATGGAAAGCGCTTACAAAACTCAGGCAGCTCACTGGGAACCACCGGTTTCCACCCAACCCCTCGTTCGGGTGAAAAGGACGCACCCTCGTGGCACGCCCGACCCAATGGTAAAGAAATATAAGCCCGTTACGGTACACAGAAGCATTCTGGAGGGATGGCTCGATGGACCATGCAAGTTACATGCAACACCGGATACTATATCAACCCACAACCTTAGAGCATGTTGGATACTCCAGCAGGTGGCCAAGAGCGGCGAGGATATCCTCATCAAAAACAACCTAGAGCAAAACCCCCAGAAGATGATGACCCCAGAGTATTGACGGTCTTCGAAACTTTTGCTTTCAAATAGTAAGCGCAAAAGGGCACTCCGCAACCTCGCCGAAGTCTATCAAATCACAGCAACAAACCCTTGGAACGACACGGCCATAACTTTCAATGCCGATGACAAACTAAAATTCAGGACAGTCCGGACACCAGCCGCCTTGGTCCTCAGTCCGATCGTGGACGACTTCCGGCTCACCATGGTTCTCATGGACGGCGGCAGCGGACTAAACCTCATTTACTCAGTAAAATGGAAATAGACAGGAGCCGCATCGAGCAAAGTAGCATGACCTTCCGAGGAATTATTCCTAGTCGAGAGGCATGATGTGTGGGAAAAATCACGCTCGACGTGGTATTTGACACACCGGAGAACTATCGGATTGACGAATTAACCTTCCAAGTGGCCCCTTTCAACAGTGAATATCACGCCCTATTGGGGCGAGATGCATTTACACGCTTCCAAGCTATACCTCACTACGGGTATATGAAGCTCAAGATGCCTGGGCCCAATGGCATAATCACTCTTGCCAGTGATCCGGACATAGCACTCGGCGCCAAAAATAAAACCGCATCCCTGGCCCTTGAGGCATTATCCGAAGCCCTAGCGGCCGAAGAATTAACCGCATTACACTCCATGGTGGATAGGGACGATGCAATCCTGGACAAACGACCCAAATCCACCTCCTTCAAACCAGCAGAAGAAATAGTCAAATTCCAAGTCCATCCAACGGACCCTAAGAAGACAGCATCTATTGGGGCACAACTATACCCGATGGTTGACACCGCGCTACGAGAGTTTCTGCGCGAGAACTGGGATATATTCCCCTGGCACCCCTCGGATATGCCAGGAATCCCACGCAGATTGGCCGAACATAGCCTCAATATATTGAAGGTATATAAACCGGTCGAGCAAACACTGCGGCACTTTTCCGAACCCAAATGTCAAGCTATGGGGGAGGAGCTAGCCAAGCTAATCGACGCCGGATTCATTAGAGAAATAAAACACCTGGACTAGCTAGCAAACTTGGTGATGGTACCAAAGAAGGATAAATCCTGGCGCCTGTGCGTCGATTTTAAAGACCTTAATAAGGTCTGCCCTAAGGATCCCTCCCCCTCCCCTGCATCAACCAGATCATTGACGCCACCGTAGGACACGACTCACTATGCTTCCTCGACGCATATTCTGCATACCATCAAATCAAAATGAAGGAGTCAGATCAAGCCGCAACCACATTCATTACCCCATATGGGCCATTCTGCTTCAACACCATGCCCTTCGGGCTCAAAAACACCGGGGCCACTTACCAACACATGATTCAAACATGCCTGGAGAAACAGATCGGCAAGACAGTCGAAGCATACGTGGACGACGTCGTCATTAAAACTAGGCACGTCGATTCACCGATAGATGATTTACGTCTCACATTCGGCAACCTCCGTGCATATGACATCAAGCTCAATCCAGAAAAGTGTGTTTTCGGTGTCCCTGCTAGAAAGCTGTTGGGCTTCATTGTTTCCAATAGAGGAATTGAAGCAAATCCAGCCAAAACCCGAGCTTTGTCACAATTGGCTACGCCAATGGACCTTAAACAGGTCCAAAAACTCACAGGATGTGTGGCAGCTCTAAGCCACTTTATCTCCAGACTGGGAGAGAAGGCATTGCCACTGTATCGCCTCCTCTGGTGCACCGATCACTTCGAGTGGATGGATGCGGAAACAGCCGGACTGGAAGAAATAAAAACCCTTCTTGCGAGAAACCCAATCCTGGCCGTGCCGAACGTTGGCGAACCCATGTTATTATACATATTGGCAACACACCAGGTGGTTAGCGCCATGCTCGTCGTTGAGCGAGAGCAGGACGGACAGAAATTCCTGCTTCAGAAGCTGGTATACTATGTATCCACTATCCTCACACCATGCAAATCCCGGTACCCTCATTACCAAAAGATAGCATACACGGTCTTCATGGCATCTCGGAAGCTACGGCACTACTTCCAAGAATGTTCTATCATGGTAGCTTCCGAAGTACCACTCAATGACATAATAAACAACCGCGATGCTACGGGCCGGATAGCCAAATGGGCCATTGAGATCCTTCCATTCGACATAACATAAAAACTGCGTCGAGCCATCAAATCCCAAGTACTGGCAGACTTCGTCGCCGAATGGACAGAGGCCAAACTCCCCAAAGAGTACGACACATATTCCAACTGGGTTATGTATTTCGATGGTTCAAAATGCTGGCAGGATTAGGGGCGGGCTTCGTTTTAACGTCCCCCACTGGAGATGTAGTCCAGTACATGCTGCAAATATTGTACACAGACTCCAATAACGCAGTCGAATATGAGGCCTTATTGCATGGTCTCTGGATGGCTGTCTCCGTGGGTATACAATGCCTGGAAGTGCGCGGGGACTCAAACCTCGAAATATCTAAAATAAATGGATATTTTGATGCCAAAGATCTAAAGATGGCGGCTTACCGCAACGCCGTCCTAAAAATGTCGGCTCGGTTCGAGGGGCTCAAGTTTCATCACGTGGCTCGAGAAAGTAATCAAGCGGCAGACGTCCTTGCTCGCATCGGTGCTAAGCGCGACCCCGTCCCACCCAACATTTTTCTGGAAAGGCTTTTCAAGCCATCAGTGGTATGGCAGGGGGAGAGCGGCAATACCAGTCCGGATCCGAACACAACCCCAAATTCGGAACACAACGATTTTATCAGGGGCTCAGCCACCGAAATAACACCATCGGCCCATCTCATCATGGCAGTTATTGCCCCATGGACCGAACCCTTCTTGGACTACCTTAATAGGAGAGAACTCCCGGAGGATCAGAATGAGGCTCGCCGCATTGTCCGGCGCTCGAAGGCCTACAAGGCTAACGACGAAGAGCTCTATAAGAAAAGCGCTACCGGAGTTCTTCAAAGATGTATCTTTGAGGAAGAGGGGCGGTAGCTCTTGGCTAAAATTCATGCTAGACTCGGCGGTCACCACGCCGCAGCTCGAGCCCTTGTTAGCAAGGCCTTCCGCACAGGTTTTTACTAGCCTACGGCCCGAGCAGATGCACATGACCTTGTCCAACGTTGCGTCGGATGCCAGCTATTTGCCAACCAAAGCCACATGCCCCCACCGCTCTACAAAAAATCCCCATCACTTGGCCTTTCGCGGTCTGGGGGCTTGATATGGTCAGACCCCTTAAAGTAGGAAGCCAAGAGAAAGTATCTGCTGGTCATGGTGGATAAATTCACTAAGTGGATAGAGGCCAAACTAGTTAAAACGGCCGAGGCGGGGCTAGTGATAGAATTCATATCTGGTGTGGTGCACTGTTATGGTGTTCCACACAACATCATCACTGATAACGGCTCCAATTTCATAGCCGATGAGGTGAAAACTTGGTGTGTTAATCTGGGCATTAAGCTCGATTACGCCTGTGTCTATCACCCGCAAACAAACGGTCAAGTCGAACGGGCCAATGATCTTATTATGAGCGGCATCAAACCCAGACTAGTGCGGTCTTTGAGAGAATCAAACATGCACTGGGTTGAGGAGCTTGACTCCGTACTCTGGGGGCTGCGGACCATGCCCAACTGTACTACTGGATATACACCTTTCTTCATGGTGTACGGCATAGAGGATGTGTTACCCTGCGATATTATCCATGACTCACCTCGAGTGCGCATGTACGAAGAAAGAGAGGCCGAGCTTGATCGACAGGACAACCTAGATGCCCTGGAGGAGGAGCGCGATGTTGCAAAGGCCCGTTTCACATTTTATCAACAACAGGCCTACAAAAACCAAAGCAGAGAAGTATGGGCCAAGACTTATAATGTTGGCGAACTCGTTCTACGCTTGCCAGAGAAGAAAAAGGACAAACTCAAGCCCAAGTGGGAGGGTCCCTTCATCATTGACGAAGTTCTCACAGGAGGAGCGTACCGCCTATGGGCTGCATCAGACAATCGCCTAGAGATGAACCCTTGGAACATGGCCAGACTCCAAAGATTCTATGCCTGGCACCGAACTATTTGTTCGTCTCCTTCCCCCTGTTGTTTCCTTTATTTTTTTCTTCTGTTTTCGTTCTTCCTTTTCTTTTTCTAAGCCTTAAAGCTTTTGCATGGCTAAATCGTGCACCTGTGACATACACACCCTCGAACATGTACGTCCATCATACCTGGGGGCTTCCCAAATAGAAGCTTATTCTTATTTTCCGAGCATCAAGCTCATCACATATGCGCTTTTCCCATATGAAACTTTTCTTCACCATTATATGCATCGATATGACTTAAGTTTTGGCCATGCTGGGTTGCCTCGCTCCTGTGCTTATGCCCTACATTCCCGTTAGTTCGGCTAGGGCATAAAGGGAGCACCTCTGCGATTGTAACTGCCGAGTCACCCGAATGTGTACCCCAGACTGGGTGAAGCCAAAAGCTAGCGTTCTTAAGGGAATAATCAGTCGGTGTAGAAAATATGTTTTTGCATTCACCCCATGGGGAACCCCCAGATGTTACATATACTGCGATTTTTTCCAATCACAGTTTGGACATGCATTTTCACGCACGCACACCCAGGGAAAGGAACCCTTAACGGAACTATTCTATGTGGAAGATGCTTCTTACAATCATAATGCAATATAACATAACTAGATGAATACAACTTGTCTGTTCAAGCAATTATGACCCCTACGCCTAGTTTCCACGCATACCCCGGTCTATTTTACCGCTCAGGTATTCAGAAACACTCCACACCTTCAGGTCCAGAGGTCGAAGCGAAAAGGTCTGCCTTGACAATAATTTTTACAATCCAGCTAGAGCTACATATATCAAGAAAAGTACATAGTCACTTGGACTCAAAAATTTCCTCCTCTATACCATCTAGCAGGCTGTCTAACTTACAATCCTGCTGGGAATACTTGGCGGCTACTTCTACTTGGTCATATACCAAACTAATAGTAACTTCTTTTCCATCTGACCCTAGAGGTCCGACCCGAGCCATATGATTCGGATCAAGCTTGGTATACCGTGTTTTCACCATGGCCCAGGCCTCTCGTGCACCTTCCCGGCAGGCTGATATCTTCCACAATCTAAAGCGCCGCCGCACTCCCTTGAATAGTTGTATAAGCTCCTCGATCTTTCTCGGAGGGGAGGTAGATGGCCATAAGGCCTTGGCCACACTTCGCATCGCCTGCCGAGCCTGCTCGTGCACTTGCGATAGCTCTTGTAGTAGATCGCTAGAGGATCCGGACATCTCCTCTTCAGGACGACCGGTCAGCATACCTGCAAACATAACTCTATCAGTCCCCTCTATCTCCGAATTATTCGAAGGCAAGTTCGACCACATACTGAATATGCCGCCCCGCAGCCTTTTATTCTCCTTTATGGAGTTCGCCAGCTAGGCCCGTACATGTTTCAGTTCCTCGCCTAGTTGGGTATTGGAATCTTGGAGCTTGTTTTTCTCCATCATGACTTTTGTTAGCACACGCTCGCCCGCGGCTAGCAGCTTTTTGGCTTCTTGTTCTCCGCCTTGAGCAGCATTCAGTTGCTCTTGCAATTGATCTAATGATCCTATTAAGAGGCGAGCAACCGTGTTAGCATTATTGGCGTACCACTATGTTTTGTCGCTTGAGGGGAACATTACCAGGAGACGCCTTCTTGGATTTCTCCAGTTCGGCATTGGCAGCAGTTAGCTAGGTCCGTTACTTTTCTAGCTCCTGAGATAGCAGGCTGTTCTTCTTTGTAAGCACCTGGTTATACAATGATCCTTAAATCAGTTGTATCAACTGCTTTAAGTATCGGGGGCTACTGGTGTATGATTATTAAGTCAACACTTACCTGCATATCTTTCAGATGCTGGTCCGTGGCTCTGGCAAGGCCATCGCGAGCAGCTCGGATGTATGCATCGGCCGAGCTGAAGGCATCAAATGCCTCCTTTGAAAAGCCGGGGTCACGAAGCGCGGCCCTCCGACGACGATGGTACATGGCGCTCTCCACCTCAGAGTTTGTGATGGACATATAGTCCGAACCCTTTGTGGAAGGACAGTTCGGTTCCACTCCCGTGTCATCCCCCATCCTCAGGGTAGGGTTCGAAACCTGACTAGTGGATGCGCGTCCGACCGGATCCCCGAACGCAGTCCGACAGATACTTTTCCTGATAGAATGCAGCGAGTGACATCACGATGATGTGGTGATCAGAGGATGTATTCCTCAAAGGAAAGCTTTACCTCTTTGGTGAGGGTTCTGCCGTATTGTCATTTGCCTTCCTCTTCGAAGATGTGCTCGGCGCGGGCACCGCTCTCCTTGGGGACGCTTCTGGTGCATGTTGCGATGTCGAGCGCCTCCCCTTTGAAACACGAAAGTGGGTGAGGCATAGTAAGGGAACTCTTTCAAAGAAAGTGCCTTTTAAAGTACTTACATACGAAGCAGGAAGGAGGCCGGGGTAATCGGAAATAATAGGTACTTCCGTACCATCGTAGCTCGTCTGATAGAATATTCCATCCTCGAGATCCACAAATATGTCCGGATCTTCTTCAAATCCAGGGTCAAGATCCCGGTTGTGACTCTCCGGCTGAGGGGCGGGGTTATGGACCCCCTTCGATAGCCTTTTGTCATTCTTGTTATGAGGGGATATGATACTATCCGTCAAAGATAATTCGAGGAGAAGAGTAAAATGGTGGGGGTCAGAGCTTACCCAGCTCGGAGGATTATACATGGAAAATCCGTCTCGACATTTGAGACGGGTGAACTCCTCCTTCTCCCCTTTATACAGTTCGGCCAATATTTTGGCCAAAGCAACGGGGGTCTTTGGGCAGTTCCGACCGCAGCGTGAGGCATCGTCTTTCCCATTATAGTGCCACATGGGAAGCCCTCTATATTGGAGTGGTTGGACCCCCCGCACTATGGAGATCGCCATTACCTCGACTATTGACAATCCGGACTGGGCAAGCATCTTAATCTTGCCCATCAACTGACTAACTTCTGCACTATCTTCCTCCTCAAGGCTTCGAGGACGCCAGCTATGGCGTTTCTTCAATGGGGCGCTTGAAAATTCGGGGAGGCCCATTCGGACTGGGTCGGGGAGAGCGACGTCATCGATACAGAACCATTCAGAAGGCCATTCTTCGGAAGCCTTCTTTGGTGTGCCAGACAGGTATCCGGTCCCGGTGATACACCACACTTCGGCTCTCCCCACTTTGAATATTGAGCCTCCTTGATTACGAGGGACAAGGAAGAATAGTCTTCTCCATAAATCGAAATGGGCTGCGCAACCTAGGAATAGCTCGCATCGAGCGACATAGCCCGCGATGTGCAGGATGGAGGCGGGAGTGAGACTGTGCAGTTGGAGGCCATAATACTCCAACAGTCCTCGGAGGAAGGGATGGATTGGAAATCCGACGCCTCTTAACAAGAAGGGAACAAAGCATACTCGTTCCCCCTAGACGGATTGGGGAAGTTCTCCGCCTGACCCCACCATTGAAGGACGTCAGCCCTGCTCGTACGAGGACTAAATCCACGGGAGGAAGAAAGCCATGTTTTTGTAGCTTCACCAACTGACTGTGAGATACAGAACATCTCTCCCAATCACCCTTTTTGGAGCTGTGGGGACGAGAGGAAGAGCTGGGAGCGCTAGCCATGTCGGGGTGGTTGATACGTCCATTTTGCATCATGCTTCTATATCAATATTTATTGCATTATGGGTTGTTATTACACATTATGTCACAATACTTATGCCTATTCTCTCTTATTTTACAAGGTTTACATAAAGAGGGAGAATGCCAGCAGCTGGGATTCTGGGCTGGAAAAGGAGCAAATATTAGAGACCTATTCTGCACAGCTCCAAAAGTCCTGAAACTCCATAGAAGATGTTTTCCAAATATATAAAAAATACTGAGAGCAAGAACTTCACCAAGGGGGCCACACCCTGCCCACGAGGGTGGGGGCGCGCCCTACCCCCCTGGGCGCGCCCCCTACCTCGTGGGCCCCCTGGTGGCCCTCCAGTGGCCATCTTCTGCTATATGGAGTCTTTCGATGGAAAAAAAATCATAAGCCATCTTCTCGGACACAACTCCGCGGCCACGAGGCGGAACCTTGGCGGAACCAATCTAGGGCTCTGGCGGAGCTGTTCTGCCGGGGGAACTTCCCTCCCAGAGGGGGAAATCATCGCCATCGTCATCACCAATGCTCCTATCATCGGGAGAGGGCAATCTCCATCAACATCTTCATCAGCAACATCTCATCTCAAAACCCTAGTTCATCTCTTGTATCCAATTCTTGTCTCCAAGTCCGGGATTGGTGCTAGTAGGTTGCTAGTAGTGTTTATTACTCCTTGTAGTTGATGCTAGTTGATTCAATTGGTGGAAGATCATATGTTCAGATCCTATATGCATATTAATACCCCTCTGATTATGAACATGTTTATGCTTTGTGAGTAGTTACTTTTGTTCCTCGGGACATGGGAGAAGTCTTGCTATTAGTAGTCATGTGAATTTGGTATTCATTCGATATTTTGATGAGATGTATGTTGTCTCTCCTCTAGTGGTGTTATGTGAACATCGACTACATGACACTTCACCATTATTTGGGCCTAGAGGAAGGTATTGGGAAGTAATAAGTAGATGATGGGTTGCTAGAGTGACAGAAGCTTAAACCCTAGTGTATGCGTTGCTTCGTAAGGGGCTGATTTGGATCCATATGTTTCATGCTATGGTTAGGTTTACCTTAATACTTTTGTTGTAGTTGCGGATGCTTGCAATAGAGGTTAATCATAAGTGGGATGCTAGTCCAAGTAAGGGCAGTACCCAAGCACCGGTCCACCCACATACCAAATTATCAAAGTACCGAACGCGAATCATATGAACGTGATGAAAACTAGCTTGACGATATTCCCATGTGTCCTCGGGAGCGCTTTACATCATATAAGAGTTTGTCCAGGCTTGTCCTTTGCTACAAAAAGGATTGGGCCACCTTGCTGCACCTTATTTACTTTTGTTACTTGTTGCTCGTTACAAATTATCTTATCACAAAACTATCTGTTACCACTTATTTCAGTACTTGCAGAGAATACCTTGCTGGAAACCCCTTATCATTTCCTTCTGCTCCTCATTGGGTTTGACACTCTTACTTATCGAAAGGACTACGGTAGATCCCCTATACTTGTGGGTCATCAAGACTCTTTTCTGGCGCCGTTGCCGGGGAGTGAAGCGCCTTTGGTAGGTGGAATTTGGTAAGGAAAAATTTATATAGTGTGCTGAAATTTAGTGTCACTTGTTACCATGGAAAGTAATCCTCTGAGGGGCTTGTTCGGGGTATCTTCACCCCGACCAGTAGAGCAAAGAGTTGCTCCTCAACCTACTGAACCTACTGAAAATGAAAATGAAAATGAAAATGCTTGCTTTGAAGTTCCTTTGGGTATGATAGAAAAACTGCTAGCTAATCTTTTTTTAGGAGATGGAACAAAACATCCTAATGAACATCTGATATATGTGGATGAGGTTTGGGGATTATTTAAGCTTGTAGGTGTACCCGAAGATGTTGTTAAGAAGAAGGTCTTCTCTTTATCTTTGAGGGGAGATGCATCAACATGGTATAGGCTATGTGATGATATGGGCTCTTGGAATTACAAACGATTGAAATTGGAATTTCATCAGAAGTTTTATCCTATGCATCTTGTTCATCGTGATCGCAATTATATATATAATTTTTGCCTCGCGAAGGAGAAAGCATCGCTCAAGCTTGGGGGAGGCTTAAATCAATGTTATATTCATGCCCCAATCATGAGCTCTCAAGAGAAATGATTATTCAAAAATTTTATGCTCGGCTTTCTGGTGACAATCGCACCATGCTTGATACTTCTTGTGCTGGCTCTTTTATGATGAAGACTGTTGAATTCAAATGGGATTTATTGGAAAGAATTAAATGCAACTCTGAAGATTGGGACCTCGACAATGGTAAGGAGTCAGGTATGACACCTAGTTTTGATTGTGTTAAATCTTTTATGGATACTGATATTTTTCATAAATTTAGCACTAAATATGGACTTGACTCTGAGATAGTAGCTTCTTTCTGTGAATATTTTGCTGCCTATGTTGATCTCCCCAAGGAGAAGTGGTTTAAATATCATCCTCCCATAGAAGTAAAAGTAGCTTCAACTATTAAAGTTGAAGAAAAGACTATCACTTATAATGATCCTATTGTTCCTACTTCTTATGTTGAGAAACCACCTTTCCCTGTTAGGATAAAGGATCATGCTAAAGCTTCAACTGTGGTTCATAAAAGCAATATTAAAACATATACACCTCCTGAGCAAGTTAAAGTTGAACCTAATATTGCTATCATTAAAGATCTCTTGTCTGATAATATTGATGGGCATGTTATTTATTTCCATGATGAAACTGCTAGAATTGCTAAACCCTGTGACAAAGATAAACCTAGACCTATGATAGGCATGCCTATTATTTCTGTTAAAATAGGAGATCATTGTTATCATGGCTTATGTGATATGGGTGCTAGTGCTAGTGCAATACCTTATTCCTTATACAAAGAAGTTATGCATGATATTGCACTTGCTGAGATCGAAGATATTGATGTCACAATTAAACTTGCCAATAGAGATACTATTTCACCAATGGGAATTGTTAGAGATGTTGAAGTCTTGTGTGGTAAAACTAAATATCCTGCTGATTTTCTTGTTCTTGGTTCCCCACAAGATAGCTTTTGTCCCATTATATTTGGTAGACCCTTCTTAAATACTGTTAATGCTACCATAGATTGCAAAAGAGATGTTGTTACTATCGGTTTAGATGATATGGCACATGAATTTAATTTTTCTAAATTTAGTAGACAACACCATGAATAAGAATTACCTAGTAGGGATGAAATTATTGGTCTTGCTTCTATTGCCGTACCTCCTAGTGATCCTTTAGTACAATACTTGCTAGACCATGAAAATGACATGTTTATGAATGAAAGAAGGGAATTAGATGAAGTATTCTTTAAACAAGAACCTATTATGAAAACCAATTTACCTGTTGAAATCCTAGGGGATCCTCCTCCACCCAAGGGTGATCCCGTGTTTGAGCTTAAACCGTTACCTGATACTCTTAAATATGCTTATCTTGATGAGAAAAGGATATATCCTGTTATTATTAGTGCTAACCTTTCAGAGCATGAGGAAGAGAGATTATTGAAAACTCTGAAGAAGCACCACGCTGTTGTTGGGTATACTCTTGATGATCTTAAGGGCATTAGTCCCACTCTATGTCAATATAAAATTAATTTGGAAGAAGATGCTAAACTAGTTCGTGACCATCAACGCCGGCTGAATCCTAAAATGAAAGAAGTGGTAAGAAAGGAGATACTAAAGCTCCTTGAGGCAGGTATAATTTATCCCATTGCTGATAGTCAATGGGTAAGCCCTGTCCATTGTGTCCCTAAAAAGGGAGGTATTACTCTTGTTCCTAATGATAAAGATGAATTGATTCCTCGAAGAATTATTATAGGTTATAGGATGGTAATTGATTTCCGCAAATTAAATAAGGCTACTAAAAAGGATTATTACCCCTTACCTTTTATTTATCAAATGCTAGAAAGATTGTCCAAACATACACATTTTTGCTTTCTAGATGGTTATTCTGGTTTCTCTCAAATACCTGTGTCAGCCAAAGATCAATCAAAGACTACTTTTACATGCCCTTTTGGTACTTTTGCTTATAGACGTATGCCTATTGGTTTATGTAATGCACCTGCTACCTTTCAAAGATGCATGATGGCTATATTGTCTGACTTATGTGAAAAGATTTGTGAGGTTTTCATGGACGACTTTTCCGTCTATGGATCTTCTTTTGATGATTGCTTCAGCAACCTTGATCGAGTTTTGCAGAGATGTGAAGAACCTAATCTTGTCTTGAATTGGGAAAAGTGCCACTTTATGGTTAATGAAGGTATTGTCTTGGGGCATAAAGTTTCTGAAAGAGGTATTGAAGTTGATAAAGCCAAGGTTGATGCTATTGAAAAGATGCCATGTCCCAAGGACATCAAAGGTATAAGAAGTTTCCTTGGTCATGCCGGTTTTTATAGGAGGTTCATTAAGGACTTCTCGAAAATCTCTTGGCCTCCGACTAATTTATTACAAAAAGATATACCATTTGTCTTTGATGATGATTGTGTAGAAGCATTTGAAATACTTAAGAAAGCATTGATCTCTGCACCTATTGTTCAACCACCTGATTGGAATTTACCCTTTGAAATTATGTGTGATGCTAGTGATTATGCTGTAGGTGATGTTCTAGGACAAAGAGTTGATAATAAACTAAATGTTATTCAATATGCTAGTAAAACTCTAGACAATGCTCAAAGAAATTATGCTACTACTGAAAAAGAATTCTTAGCAATTGTACTTGCTTGTGATAAGTTTAGACCTTATATTGTTGATTCTAAAGTAACTATTCACACTGATCATGCTGCTATTAAATATCTTATGGAAAAGAAAGATGCTAAACCTAGACTTATTAGATGGGTTCTCTTGCTACAAGAATTTGATTTGCACATTGTTGATAGAAAAGGAGATGAGAACCCCGTTGCAGACAACTTGTCTAGGTTAGAAAATGTGCTTGATGACCCACTACCTATTGATGTTAGCTTTCCTGATGAGCAACTAAATGTCATAAATGCTTCTCATACTGCTCCATGCTATGCTGATTATGCTAATTACATTGTTGCTAAGTTTATACCACCTAGTTTCACATACCAGCAAAAGAAAAAGTTCTTCTATGATTTGAGGCATTACTTTTGGGATGACCCACATCTTTATAAAGGAGTAGAGGGTGTTATTAGACATTGAGTACCTGATCATGAATAGGAAAAGATCGTACACAAGTGTCACTCCGAAGCTTATGGAGGACACCATGCTGGAGATAGAACTGCACATAAGGTACTGCAATCTGGTTTTTATTGGCCTACTCTCTTCAAGGATGCCCGTAAGTTTGTCTTATCTTGTGATGAATGTCAAAGAATTGGTAATATTAGTAGACATCAAGAAATGCTTATGAATTATTCACTTGTTATTGAACCATTTGATGTTTGTGGCTTTGACTATATGGGCCCTTTTCCTTCCTCTAATGGTTATACACATATTTTAGTTGTTGTTGATTACGTTACTAAGTGGGTAGAAGCTATTCCAACTAGTAGTGCTGATCATAACACTTCTATTAAGATGCTTAAAGAAGTTATTTTTCCAAGATTTGGAGTCCCTAGATATTTAATGACTGATGGTGGTTCACATTTTATTCATGGCGCTTTCCGTAGTGCTTGCTAAATATGATGTTAATCATAGAATTGCATCTCCTTATCACCCTCAGTCTAGTGGTCAAGTAGAATTGAGTAATAGAGAACTCAAATTAATTTTGCAAAAGACTGTTAATAGGTCTAGAAAGAATTGGCCCAAGAAACTTGATGATGCATTATGGGCCTATAGAACTGCATATAAAAATCCTATGGGTATGTGTCCGTATAAAATGGTCTATGGAAAAGCATGTCACTTACCTCTCGAACTAGAACACAAGGCTTATTGGGATATTAAAGAACTTAATTATGATTTTAAACTTGCCGGTGAGAAGAGGTTATTCGATATTAGCTCACTTGATGAATGGAGAACCCAAGCCTACGAAAATGCCAAGTTGTTTAAAGAAAAAGTTAAAAGATAGCATGACAAAAGGATACAAAAGCGTGAGTTTAATGTAGGTGATTATGTATTGCTATACAACTCTCGTTTAAGATTTTTTGCAGGAAAACTTCTCTCTAAATGGGAAGGTCCTTACGTTATCGAGGAGGTCTACCGTTCCGGTGCCATAAAAACCAACAACTTCGAAGGCACAAATCCGAAGGTGGTGAACGGTCAAATAATCAAACACTATATCTCAGGTAATCCCATAAATGTTGAAACCAATGTTATTGCAACCATAACCCCGGAGGAATACATAAGGGACACTTTCCGGAACGTTTCAGACTCCGAAAAGGAATGGGTATGTGGTACGGTAAGTAAACCGACTCCAAAACAGTTTTAAGGCAATATTTCTCCATTTTGGAATATTTAGAAAAATAGAAAAATAAGTAGCAGTCCGGGAAGGACATGAGGGCTCCACGAGGGTGGAGGGCGCGCCCTACCCTACTGGGCGCGCCCCCTACCTCGTGGGCACCTCGTGTGCTCTCCGGACTCCGTTTTCGTACACGACATGTATTTTGGTCGGTAAAAATTCATTATATAATCTCTCGAAGGTTTTGACTCTCGTATCACGCAATTATCTCCTGTTTGTGTTTCGAGCTGTTACTGCTGCTGCAGATTAGAGCAGGATGTCTTTGCACGAGTCAGTCGGGGAGAGCCGAGTGTCTCATCCGGCACCGAGATCAAGGACAAACAATCATGTTGACCCCTTTGGGCCAGCAACGGAGGAAGAGATGGAGGCTGATTTGAAGAGGATAGATGCCATGGAAGAGGATCAAGAAGTCACTTCCCGCCTCCAAGCTGGATTCACAATGGGAGAACTGCAGAGCTCAGCTATTCCAAACTCGGTTATCCCTTCCAATGTTAGATTTATTTCTTATGAGAATATGAAAAAGAGTGTCACTGGTTCTCCCGCAGCTATGCAACACCCTTGGGTGCAGGGAGCTTTGGCTGTTACAGGAAAACTCCGAAAGGAAATAATGGACCTCAAGCAGCAAGTCAACAAGCTTGAGGAGGAGAATCGTATCTTGAGGGGCATCATCACCAAGAACATCACATCACCATCCCCGAAAAGAGATACATAATCACATGGGTATGGGCACTCCACTTGGCAACTGCCAAGCTTGGGGGAGTGCCCCGGTATCGTATCACCATCACTTTTATCTTTACCGTTTTTCTTAGTTCGATCCTTTTGGTAATATCCTGATCTAGTAGAATAAAAGTTCTTAGTGTGATCTAGTTGTGAGTTTGCTTTATTATCCTTCTATGTAATCGAGTCCGTGAGCTATATAATAAAGATTAGTGTTGAGTCAAGGGCTTGATTATGTTGCCATGATCCTAAGTGAATAAAAGAAAAGAGAAAGAAATAAAAAGAAATAAAGAGATCCTGTGAGTCTTATGGAGAGTAATGAGCTCACATAGAAAGAGTATGATGAATAGAAGTTGTTGAGGGTTGACAAACACAGTTTTGGTCATCGTTGCAATTAATAGGAAGTAATAAAGAAAGAGAGGTCTTCACATATAAATATAATATCTTGGACATCTTTTATGATTGTGAGCACTCATTAAAATATGACATGCTAAAGAGTTGACATTGGACAAGGAAGACAACGTAATGGGTTATGTTTTCTTACATCCGAGATGAATTATATTGTCTTGGATCTTCCAACATGATGATCTTGCCTTTCCCCCTCATGCTAGCCAAATTCATTGCACCAAGTAGAGATATTACTTGTGCTTCCAAATACCCTTAAACTAGTCTTGCCATAAGAGTCCACCATATCTACCTATGGATTGAGTAAGATCCATCAAGTAAGTTGTCATTGGTGCAAGCAATAAAAATTGCTCTTTAAATATGTATGATTGATTGGTGTAGAGGAAATAAGCTTTATACGATCGTGTGATATGGAAGTAATAAAAGAGACAGACTGCATAATAAAGGTCCACATCACAAGTGGCAATGTAAGGTGACATTCTTTCGCATTAAGATTTTGTGCATCCAACCATAAAAACGCATGACAACCTCTGCTTCCCTCTACGAAGGGACTATCTTTACTTTTATCTCCTACATTGCATAAGAGTCATGGTGATTTCCACCCTTCCTTTTTACACTTTATCCTTTGGGAAGCAGAATATGTTGGAAAGATCCTGGTATATATGGCTAATTCGATGTGAGTTTTCATGAACTATTACTGTTGACATCACCCTTGAGGTGAAATGTTGGGAGGCAAAACTATAAGCCCCTATCTTTCTCTGTGTCCGATTAAAACTCCATAACCATAAGTATTGCGTGAGTGTCAGCAATTGTGAAAGACTATATGATAGTTGAGTATGTGGACTTGCTGAAAAGCTCTTATACATTGACTCTTTCCTATGTTATGATAAATTGCAATTGCTTCAATGACTGAGATTATAGTTTGTTAGTTTTCAATGAAGTTTAAGATTCATACTTGATATTGTGATTGAATTATTACTCTAGCATTAGAGATTATATGACAAGAATTATATAAGTTGTTGTTCTAAGAATGATCATGATGCCCTCATGTCCGTATTTTATTTTTATCGACACCTCTATCTCTAACATGTGGACATATTTTTCGATTTCGGCTTTTCGCTTGAGGACAAGTGAGGTCTAAGCTTGGGGGAGTTGATACGTCCATTTTGCATCATGCTTTTATATTAATATTTATTGCATTATGGGCTGTTATTACACATTATGTAACAATACTTATGTCTATTCTCTCTTATTTTACAAGGTTTACATAAAGAGGGAGAATGCCGGTAGCTGGGATTCTGGGCTGGAAAAGGAGCAAATATTAGAGACCTATTCTGCACAGCTCCAAAAGTCCTGAAACTCCACGGAAGATGTTTTCCAAATATATAAAAAATACCGAGAGCAAGAACTTCACCAAGGGAGCCACACCCTGCCCATGAGGGTGGGGGGCGCGCCCTACCCCCTGGGCACGCCCCCTACCTCGTGGGCCCCCTGGTGGCCCTCCGGTGGCCATCTTCTGCTATATGGAGTCTTTCGATGGGAAAAAATCATAATCCATCTTCTCGGACGAAACTCCGCCGCCACGAGGCGGAACCTTGGCGGAACCAATCTAGGGCTCTAGCGGAGCTGTTCTGCCGGGGAAACTTCCCTCCCGGAGGGGGAAATCATCGCCATCATCATCACCAATGCTCCTCTCATCGGGAGAGGGCAATCTCCATCAACATCTTCATCAGCACCATCTCATCTCAAAACCCTAGTTCATCTCTTGTATCCAATTCTTGTCTCCAAGTCCGGGATTGGTGCTAGTAGGTTGCTAGTAGTGTTTATTACTCCGTGTAGTTGATGCTAGTTGGTTCAATTGGTGGAAGATCATATGTTCAGATCCTATAAGCATATTAATACCCCTCTGATTATGAACATGTTTATGCTTTGTGAGTAGTTACTTTTGTTCCTCAGGACATGGGAGAAGTCTTGCTATTAGTAGTCATGTGAATTTGGTATTCGTTCGATATTTTGATGAGATGTATGTTGTCTCTCCTCTAGTGGTGTTATGTGAACGTCGACTACATGACACTTCACCATTATTTGGGCCTAGAGGAAGGCATTGGGAAGTAATAAGTAGATGATGGGTTGCTAGAGTGACAGAAGCTTAAACCCTAGTTTATGCGTTGCTTCGTAAGGGGCTGATTTGGATCCATATGTTTCATGCTATGGTTAGGTTTACCTTAATACTTTTGTTGTAGTTGCGGATGCTTGCAATAGAGGTTAATCATAAGTGGGATGCTTGTCCAAGTAAGGGCAGTACCCAAGCACCGGTCCACCCACATACCAAATTATCAAAGTACCGAACGCGAATCATATGAACGTGATGAAAACTAGCTTGACGATATTCACATGTGTCCTCGCGAGCGCTTTACATCATATAAGAGTTTGTCCAGGCTTGTCCTTTGCTACAAAAAGGATTGGGCCACCTTGCTGCACCTTATTTACTTTTTTTACTTGTTGCTCGTTACAAATTATCTTATCACAAAACTATCTGTTACCACTTATTTCAGTACTTGCAGAGAATACCTTGCTGGAAACCACTTATCATTTCCTTCTGCTCCTCGTTGGGTTCGACACTCTTACTTATCGAAAGGACTACGATAGATCCCCTATACTTGTGGGTCATCAAGGCTCTGCTTAGCAAGCTCTGAGGGTTTTTCCGTGAGGTTTGGAATGGATCTAAGATCTATTCTCTTTAAATAGGCACCTTTCTGGTATAGTCAGGGTGGTAAGTGTAAAAATACGCCGACCTCTTGTATTCACTCGACACATGGAAGCTAAAGTCAGGAAGGCACGAAAGTCGAGGGGTACGACATTAAATGGAAAGCCGAATACATTGCTTTGAAGTCATCGGAGGAGGAACCCACCTTGCAATGTCGAAGACTATTTGCGCGCCAGACACCTCGTCATTGAAGTCTGGTTCGGGGGCTACTAAGGGAGTCCTGGACTAAGGGGTCCTCGGGCTTCCGGCCTATTAGGCATGGGCCGGACTGATGGGCTATGAAGATACAAAGACCGAAGGCTCTATCCATGTCAGGATGAGACTCTCCTTGGCGTGGAAGGCAAGCTTGGCGACAAAATATGAAGATTCCTTCCTCTGTAACCGACCTTATGTAACCCTAGATCCCTCCTGTGTCTATATAAACTGGAGGGCTAGGTCCGTAGATAGCTCCGGATAATCATAGTCAGACAAGGTAGACTTTTAGGGTTTAGCCATTACAATCTCGTGGTAGATCAACTCTTGTAATACTCATATTCATCAAGATCAATCAAGTAGGAAGTAGGTTATTACCTCCATAGAGAGGGCCTGAACCTGGGTAAACATTGTGTCCCCCGTCTCCTGTTACCATCGACCTTAGACGCACAGGTCGGGACCCCCTACCCAAGATCCCCCGGTTTTGACACCGACACATGGTTTCTCATAGGTATTGCATTCTTTCATAAAGACGTTGATTCATACACTATACTACTGATTAGCGATACACATACCGCAAAGGACACTACATGACTAATTAGCCATAATGGCATTGATTCATGCACTAGACTACTAATTAGCGATACACACACTTCAAAGGGCACTACATGACTAATTAGCGGTACACACATGCCATGTGACATGGATGTTCACTCTGAAGCAAAATTTGAAGTTAGTGGTCTTTGTTGGACTTATTGGCAAGAGGAGAAGTGTAAGTCTTCATGTATCATGTGTTTGTATTTTGCAGCATGGCTTCTAGGCAGACTTGTTTGATCAGGCTCTCTTTCATGTTGGCTATGTTTACACCCCTCCGACATCACGTCCTCCTGAATTCCTGATGTGGACGGTGTTGGATCCATGGAGGAAAGGAGGCATGAGTTGTATGGATGCCCCCACTCGTGTTGGGGACAATTCATCCTCACTATCGACCATGTCCTATGTGTTGCCTACCATCGTTGGTTGACTATTATGGCAAGTTTGCTCGGGTTAATAAGGGAGGGCCCGGGCGCCACATAGCCACCTCCATCAAGTATACTTTTTATGAATCAGATTTATTTATTTTTCATCTAGATGAGAATTAGTTATCTCACGTCTAACACCTAAATTGTCGGATGAAAACCTTTAAGATCCATGTTGTTTTGTAGCGTGCGCTCGCCCGATGCCTTCGTTTTGCACCAGATCATTCTGTGCGTAGTCCAATTGTCATTTTTCCTACGCAAGCCACTTGTGCTCCCACATGGGTGTACGCATGGGTCATGGAATTTTTCATATTTTTATGGGTTGCAGTCTTTTTCTTGTTTCTTTACGGGTTTATGTGTTCTTTTTATTTTTTTCCATTCATAGGTGAAAATTTGTCCTGAAAAAATATGTAGGTGAAAAGGTTAGTTGGGAATACATGATGGGCGCGAGAAATTTGTTATTATTTGTCAACCCGGTTCTACGTCCATCCTTGACGTGTAACTCGATCTGACCTGGTTGCATGTCCACTATCGACATACTACTTGCCCCTCAATGCCTACCATCAATATATGTTCACCGTTGATACAACTAGGTCCTACCTGACCCAGTTGCATGTCCACTTTTTGACATGCAACTCGTCAGTCCTAGTGGCATGTTCATCCTCGACACAAAACTTGCATGACTCTGACTCAATTGCATGTCCACCCACTACAAAAAAATAAATCCATGATGATACGTGTTTGTCACAGTAGGTCACGTTTTCTGTCATGCATGCACATCCATGACTATTTTATGACAGAATCAAGATAGTCATACCTATGCTGTTATAGAAGTGTTCCATGACAATACTCAAATTATCATCACCGGAAGTGTTCACTTCCATGATAATAAATGATGCTTCACAGAAGTGCTTTCGTTAAGGGTAACCGACATGTGGCATCCACCGTAATGGGTCGCCGTTAAGCTATCGGGTCCGGTTTTGGATTCGATAACCCGTTAACAGTAACGACCAATGGAAATTTTCCACATGTAAAATTCTCATCGGCCGGAGGAAACACGTGTCGGCTTTGCGATGGGCTAGATGTCGTCCATCCAATGGAGGAGACGTGCCTATGATACGTCCACGTGACAGGGCCCAACAGAGGCCCTTATAGATTAAAAAGGCCGGCCCAGTCGAAGGCCTGTCTGATTTACTCAGGTACTAGTGGGTTGGCCCACTAGCGGCTGCTACCTCTTGAGCATGCATTGGTTTTCCCTTGAAGAGGAAAGGGTGACGCATCAAAGCAGCGCAAGTATTTCCCTCAGTTTTTGAGACCACACGCGAGTCACCTCGTACCTACACAAACAAATAAGAACCTCGTAACCAATGTGATAAAGGGGTTGTCAATCCCTTCACGGCCACTTGCAAGAGTGAAATCTGATAGAGATAATAATAATAAGATAAATATTTTGGTATTTTTATGATATAAACTAAAAGTAAAGATTGAAAAATAAAATAGATTGGAAACTTGTATGATGGAGAATAGACCCGGGGGGCATAGGTTTCACTAGTGGCTTCTCTCAAGATAGCATAAGTACTACGGTGGGTGAACAAATTACTGTCGAGCAATTGATAGAAAAGCAAATAATTATGAGAATATCTAGGTATGATCATGTATATAGGCATCACGTCCATGAAAAGTAGACCGACTCCTGCCTGCATCTACTACTATTACTCCACACATCGACCGCTATCCAGCATGCATCTAGAGTATTAAGTTCATAAGAACGGAGTAACGCTTTAAGCAAGATGACATGATGTAGAGGGGTAAACTCATGCAATATGATATAAACCCCATCTTTTTATCCTCGATGGCAACAATACAATACATGTCGTTTCCCTTTCTGTCACTAGGATCGAGCACCGCAAGATTGAACCCAAAGCTAAGCACTTCTCCCATTGCAAGAAAGATCAATCTAGTAGGCCAAACCAAACTGAAAATTCGAAGAGACTTGCAAAGATAACCAATCATACATAAAATAATTCAGAGAAGATTCAAATATTATTCATAGATAACCTTGATCATAAACCCACAATTCACCGGATCTCGACAAACACACCGAAAAAGAAAATTACATCGAATAGATCTCCAAGAAGCTTGAGGAGAACTTTGTATTGAGATCCAAAGAGAGACAAGAAGCCATCTAGCTAATAGCTATGGACCCGAAGGTCTGAGGTAAACTACTCACACATCATAGGAGAGGCTATGGTGTTGATGTAGAAGCCCTCCGTGATCAATGCCCCCTTCGGCGGAGCGCCGGAAAAGGCCCCAAGATGGGATCTCATGGGTACAGAAGGTTGCGGCGGTGGAATTAGGTTTTCGTGGTGCCGTTTGATGTTTTCAATTTACGTAGGTATATATAGGAGGAAGAAGTAGGTCGGTGGAGCCACGAGGGGCCCATGAGGGTGGAGGGCGCCCAGGGGGTAGGCGCGCCCCTTGCCTCGTGGCTTCCTTGTTGGTTGATTGACGTCCACTCCAAGTCCCCTGGATCACGTTTGTTCCAAAAATCACGCTCTTGAAGGTTTCATTCCATTTGGACTCCGTTTGATATTCTTTTTCTGCGAAACACTGAAATAGGCAAAAAACAGCAATTTGGGCTGGGCCTCCGGTTAGTAGGTTAGTCCCAAAAATAATATAAAAGTGTATAAATAAGCCCATTAAACATCCAAAACAGAATATATAATAGCATGGAACAATAAAAAATTATAGATACGTTGGAGATGTATCAGCGGCCTGCTTAAACATGGCCCATTTACGGCCCACTGTCAGATCTGGCCCGTTAATTGTTTGTCGAGTCTTTGGGCCCAATTACGACCCAATGAGATTTTGGCCTGTTAGAGGCCCGATGTAGACATGGGCCCATTTCACCCTGATGTGTCTTTCGGCCTGGTAATGGCCCGTGCTGCCCATGAGCCATATATGGTCCGACGCGGCATCCGAACCACGAATGACCCGCGATCAAGGTGGCAACAGTTCAACCCAACGTGACTTTGGGCCTTTTAAAGTCTTGTCATATAATTCAGCCCGTTTATGCCTCTACTAAGCTTTCGGCCTCTTAAAGGCCCATGATATCAGTGGGCCAACCAAGGCTATGTTTCGGTCTGGTAATGACCTATCATATAACTGGGTCAATAATGGCCCGGTGTCCATTTCAGCCTGCTAAAATCCTGTGGACGACTATTGAAATTGAGGCCCAACATGCATTTTGGCCTGCTAAAGGCCCATGTTATCTTCTGGGCAGTAACATGCCAGCAGAATATTTAGCCTGTTAATGGCCCAAAGCTACATGGGCCCAACCTAGCGTTGGGTCCACTATAGGCCCAACTAAATGTTGGGCCCAATGAAGGCCCATGTAAGTTATGGGTTTGGCACATAGTGTCCATGGAGGGCCCAAATGGCCGGCAGCGCAGGCCTAAGAAAGTTGCGGGTTGGCCCAATTGTGGCATGATGAAATGTAGGCCCGTTAGAGGCGACTGTTTCGGCCTCATCGCCTACATCATACTTTCGCCATTTTTCAGATAGCGGATGATGGCGTATACGGTAACTAGGAATTAAGAACAAACCTGCTCTATACAATAAAGAAATTATAGCATAGTAAATTAGAATAAACCTACACTATACAATAAAGGATTTATGGTATATTACATCCACTGGGCATCAAATTCACCACTAGTGATCATAAAGTGCAACGAAAAAGCAGATTACAAAAACTGGGCGCCATTGCAGCGTAACAAATAATACTAAACCAAGACCACTTCCAAGACAGTTCAAGAAAGGTTAGCCTTGCACGGAGCTGCTGCGCAAGCAGCTGAGCAAGGCTATGAGACCGGCCTAGGATGTTTGTCATAGCTTCCAGTTGTAGCTGTTTAGCAATGAAGTTCTCATTGGAGTTCTCCGCGATCTTCCTTAGAGATTTGACTTCAAGTCGAAGTTGAGTTGCAAAATGCCTTTCTGCTTGAAGTTGAGATTGAAGAAGTCGAATTGATTCAGGCAGCAATTTCAGTGAGTTTGTGTGACTGCTAGTCTCAAGTAACTTGAACACTGCATCAAGACATGACTTTGGGGTTGTCTCGCTATCTTCAAGATGTTTTGCCTTCTTTGCTGCAATATATGTTGGGTTTGTCTCATAGCCTTCAGTAGACTTGTGCATGCCATTAGGCATATCACCTTGAAACAAACAGAGAGATGATAGGTTTTGCACGTATATAAACAAGGATGTCAATTGTGCTGCCAATTCCATCCAATTTCAAATTAGAAAATAAAGAGACAGTTCAAAATGTCAATAGCATAATTTGGCATTGTTCATAAGCAGGGAGGTTCACCACACTACTGGATTACCATATCAACAAAACAAGCATAGATGAAGGGCAAAAGACAATCATTGTATCTATTTTGGTTAATGTGCATGGCATGTTGTTCATATCATCAGCCACATCAGTAAGATAAAGCAGGAAATGACAAGGTGCAAATGTGGGTTGCTTCACCACACACTGGATTATAGATCAACAAAATCACGCATACATGCAGGGCTAAAGAAAATCATTGGATCTGTATTGAGTAATGTGCATTGTATGAATAAGGAATTTGGTTTTACAACTAAAAGCTGGAACTTATAGTTGTTGGGAGCATGCATTTTGATAGAAACAACAAACTAAACAGCAATTGACGATAGTGAGTATGAGAAAATTAAACAACAGTTGGGGATAAAGGCTTTAGAAGGACCGACTTACATTAACAGTTAACACCAGCTCTATAATGCCCTTCTCCATGTCAAGGGAAGGATAACTCAAGAATTTCAGCACAGAATCTTCTTCATAAGCATTGCGTGTATTCTAAATTTTGTAGAGAGTAATTATAGATATGATAAAACTGGAAAGGATAAAGGATAATGAAGATAATATGCAGATTGATGCTACATAATCAACTACCTATCCCTGTAAGTACAAGCGTTACAAGACAAAATGTACTGACAAGAGCAATGGGCTACACTTCTGCACTAGCATTGTCTGTGTATTCAACTTTTTGGTAATATTAAATATAGATCTGATATTTTTAGTAAATGATGGGCGAGGGAGATAAGATGCAGAGTAATGCTACAGAATGAACCAATCCCTCCTTCCCACAATATAAGAGCGTTTTGTACACTGGTGTACTGTACAAAACGCTCTTATATTATGGGACGGAGGGAGTAGCTATTAATGTAAGTACAATGATAGAAGACATTCGGTCCTTACAAGAGGACTGCAGAGCTAAACCTCTTCAAAAGCATTGGGTTGATTATAAATTTACATAAGAGTCAATACATATATTATAATGTCCACCAAATGTAGGATAAGGAGGCTAACATGTGCAGTGATGCTACATAATCAACCAGCTATGAAAGTAAGTATGGTCATACAGGGCAAGAGGATCTCACAAGAGCAATGGAGTGTGCAGTACAGTTGCGAGATTATGTGGTCCCTTGAGAATAAATATTCTTCTGCAAACATTTTTCATACAAGTGAGACGGTAAGGCACATCCATAAGTGTAGTTCAAATTGTGACGTGATACCATACACAGTACCTTATGCTGCAGACGTGACCAATGTGTAACAAGATTATTCCAGTCACTGTCTATTAAATGTAGCACTGAGAATTTATAGAAATTTCATTTAGAGGCTTGACATCGAAGTGCGATTGCCTTAGGTAGGAATGATACTTCATCAACGAGTGCTTGAAAAGTGCAACCAAGCCTTGCTCGTCTTGACTATCCAGTTTGGTCCTCGCCTATTTAAAAGAATGGAATCTTGTGTCTTATATTAGCAGAAACATATGCACTAATTACCATGAATAACATTAGTACATTACTTACACATAAGTTGCGGAGGAAGATTGGAAATTGTTCTTTGTCTGTGATATAATCTTTCCATGAAGAAAGATGCGCACAAAGTTCTGACATCAATATAAGCTTCGTCTTCTAAACTGGGAAGAAGTGGAAAGGGGTCCTATTTGCTGCAACTGGAGCTCTCTATTGTTCGAAAAGGGATTTGGAAACTAGATTTGGTGTACTCTTTGTTGGAACAGGGGTTTTGCGTCATGGAGCTGGTGCTATGTCAACTGGCATCATCATACTGTTTGCTGCAGTTGGGGTCTGCTGAGTTGGGGCATCAGAGATGGCCAGTGTAGTTGGGCTAGAGTCTGCTAGAGTTGGGGCCGTGTTTTCTGGGTCTGGTGATATTGCCACTACACCTAATGGGCTATTTGATTTATCAGGTGTCACTACCTTCTCCAAATACTTTGTTCGATCCCCTTCGTGATCAGCAATCACTCTCTTCCTTTTGAACGTCTGGTACACAAGAACAACATTTGAATGGATAAATATGGTATGATGACAGATGAATATGTACTGAAAATGGATAGGCAGGGCGTATTCACATAGACGATGTGTAAACTAAGAAAATGGCTGTGCAACAAAGTGCATAATTTGCAAGATATGTGCGACCAATATAACCTTGCAAAGTTAGAGCAAGCACCTTGATGGGTGAATAAGATAGGGCATCTGCCTCTGACTCCTCCACTGGGGAGCTACATTGACTTAGGTCTCCCTCTAGCTCAGAATCATTGCTAGGATCATATTCTGAACACTAATCTGTAGGTGGAGAGCATTTGCATTGCATTGCATCTAGACTAGATCTCGGTCCCTTAATGCCAAGTTTGACAGCCATGGCATTGTTCTGCTTTATTCTTTTCATGCGCGCAAGCTCATAATCATTATGATGATGTTCAGTATTTGGGATTCCTGAAAACATAAAAAGTAGTCAGATTATCTATGGAATGCATTGCGGATTCTACTCGAATAGTGTCTCCCTACAAACCCCTGCCTATACAAAGTTCATCGCCCAACCGTGCTAACCAGACCACACACAAAATACAAACCTCTTATGTCTCTATAAGGGGCGGACACATATTTCAAAACTGAAGTAGGAAAATAGAATCATATCAAATTCGTATTTGAACAGGAATTATGAGTGGCATAATGTTTAGCTTCAAGGGTGGGTAGTGCGACACAAAGCAAGTAGGCAGATTGTATTCCATATAAAAGATCATAGTCTATGTAAAAGCTGGATATGACACTTTTCTTTCTATACAATGCAGTGTTCATTGCCCACACATGATGGAAGAGATCACACAGAGAAATACTATTCACTAATGTTTGCGGTTCCAGTATTTGAAATAGGGTGGTCCACCCTAAAAGAATATTGATAACAAATATGACAAGGCAAGAATAGAGGTAGTGAATCAATCATTACTTGTGAGCTTACTAAGACAAGTATGCAGAATTGTAACTACAGTAAGAGACTGTTGGGGATATGACCCCACATATAACCCGCCGTACAAAGGCCGGGTCATATCACTGGCGACTCTTAGATCCAGGCTTCAGGTGGGCCAAGGTGATCAAGATACAAGACTCGAAGGGCGACTCACAAGATGGGCCAACTTAAGACCGAGGGCCAGATGATGGTGGTAAGGGCCCGAAAGCGTGAGCCGCCATGTGTTGTCTTGCCAAAAGGGCAAGACGACTTAGAGACGGACTAAGTCGAGGGTCATGTTACGACCCGGACTCTTGCACTACAAAA
The DNA here is from genome assembly GCF_018294505.1 of Triticum aestivum. Lineage (NCBI taxonomy): Eukaryota > Viridiplantae > Streptophyta > Magnoliopsida > Poales > Poaceae > Triticum > Triticum aestivum. The sequence goes on from NC_057812.1 coordinate 568,673,156, forward strand.
AAGACACATTCGTGACATTTTAGCCCGAACGAATTTTTTCTGTCATGCTTATGACACTTCTATGATGATAATTGTGACAAAACCATGTATCATCATAGATGTGGTGGGATCCTACTTTTATGACAAAACATCATGACAAAAAATGGGGTTTTCGTCCTAGGCGAGCCGGGGACGCACCTGCATGATATTCTTTGGGCCGTCCATGACGAAAAAAATCGTGGTAGAAGTGAGGGCGAGGAAAATTTTAGGGAGTTTCCGGTTACCGTGGGTGGTCGGGGGCTCGGGGCCGAGCGATGAACGGGATGTTTGCGTGTTTCTCTCATACACATACGTGCGCGCGTGCGAGGCGTTGGGCTCTAACTGAACCCGAGCGACTGCACTAGCTACATTACTGAACCCGAGCGGTCGATCCCTTGGCTGTTAACTGAACCCGGGCAATTCCTTCGCTACTACTGATAACTAAAGCTGATCGAACCAGTTGTCTCTTGATGAATAGTGATTGTTGTTGGGGGTTGGATGAACAGTTCTCGGTGGGGGTTGGATGAACAGTTCCCGATGGGGGTTGGATGAACAGGACCCCATGGTAGTAGAGGTTGTTGCCGCTGGATGAACATGACCCCAATCGAGGAGGCCGACACACACCCAAGCGGGGTTGGGGGTGGATGAACAGGACCCCGTGGAGGGCTGGTTGAACAGTAGCCGGTGGAGGCTGGATGAACAGTAGCCCGTGGACGAAGTAGCTGGTGGAGGCTGGAGGAAGTCGATGGTGGATGAACAGTAGCGGAGGCTGGAGGGAGTCGACAGTGGATTAACAGTAGCCCATGGAGGCTCGAGCGAGGCAATAGATGGTGGATGAACAGTAGACAGTGGTGTCCCATTTTGTGGTATGCCACACCCCTCCCGATGAACAGGACCCCGTTTTGACCGTAGGTGCTCCAACACAAATCCATTTCCTCCATTTTGCGGTACGCCAAACCCCTCCCAATCAACATCACCCTATTTTGACCATAGGAGCTCGAACAGAAGTCCGTTTCCTCCATTTTGCGGTATGCTAGACCTCGTTTCGGCTGTTCCGTCCAAGCCGGTTGCGATGTTGTTTCCTCCGTTCTGACCCAGTCGGTTCGCTGCCAATGAACAGGGCGCCGTCGCTGTCGTTGATACGTCTCCAACGTATCTATAATTTTTGATTGCTCCATGCTATATTATCTACTGTTTTGGACTATATTGGGCTTTATTTTCCACTTTTATATTATTTTTGGGACTAACCTATTAACCGGAGGTCCATCCCAGAATTGCTGTTTTTTGGCTATTTTAGTGTTTCGGATAAACAGAATATCAAACGGAGTCCAAACGGAATAAAATCTTCGGAAACGTGATTTTCTCGCCGAACGTGATCCAGGAGACTTGGACCCTACTGCAAGGGATCAAAGAGGTGGTCACGAGGGTGGGGGGCGCGCCCCCTGCCTCATGGGCCCCTCGGTGCTCCACCTACGTACTCCTTCCTCCTATATATACACACGTACCCCCAAACGATCAGAACAGGAGCCAAAAACCTAATTCCACCGTCGCAACTTTCTGTATCCACGAGATCCCATATTGGGGCCTGTTCCGGAGCTCTGCCGGAAGAGGGCCGTCATCATGGAGGGCTTCTACATCATCCTAGCCCCTCCGATGAAGTGTGAGTAGTTTACCTCAGACTTTCGGGTCCATAGTTAGTAGCTAGATGGCTTCTTCTCTCTCTTTGAATCTCAATACAAAGTTCCCCCCTCTCTTGTGGAGATCTATTCGATGTAATCTTCTTTTTGCAGTGTGTTTGTTGAGACCGATGAATTGTGGGTTTATGATCAAGTCTATCTATGAATAATATTTGAATCTTCTCTGAATTCTTTTATGCATGATTGGTTATCTTTGCAAGTCTCTTCGAATTATTCGTTTGGTTTGGCTAACTAGATTGGTAGTTCTTGCCATGGGAGAAGTGCTTAGCTTTGGGTTCGATCTTGCGGTGTCCTTACCCAGTGACAGAAGGGGCAGCAAGGCACATATTGTATCGTTGCCATCGAGGATAACAAGATGGGGTTTATTTCATATTGCATGAATTTATCTCTCTACATCATGTCATCTTGCTTAAGGCATTACTCTGTTTTTAACTTAATACTCTAGATGCATGCTGGATAGCGGTCGATGAGTGGAGTAATAGTAGTAGATGCAGAATCGTTTCGATCTACTTGTCACGGACATGATGCCTATATACATGATCATGCCTAGATATTCTCATAATTATGCTCAGTTCTATCAATTCCTCGACAGTAATTTGTTCACCCACCGTAGAATACTTATGCTCTTGAGAGAAGCCACTAGTGAAACCTATGGCCCCGGGGTCTATTCTCATCATATCAATCTCCATCACTTTTATATTATTTTGCTATTTACTTTGCTTTTACTTTTTTACTTTGCATCTTTATATCAAAAATACCAAAAATATTCTATCTATCAGATCTCACTCTCGTAAGTGACCATGAAGGGCTTGACAACCCCTAATCGCGTTGGTTGCGAGTATCTATCGCTTTGTGCAGGTACGAGGGACTTGAGAGTGGACTCCTACTGGATTGATACCTTGGTTCTCAAAAACTGAGGGAAATACTTACACTACTCTGCTGCATCATCCCTTCCTCTTCGGGGAAAACCAACACAAGCTTAAGACGTAGCAAGAAGGATTTCTGGCACCGTTGCCGGGGAGTCTACGCAAAAAGTCAATATACCAAGTACCCATCACAATCCCTATCTCTCACATTACATTATTTGCCATTTGCCTCTCGTTTTCCTCTCCCCCAATTCACCCTTGCCGTTTTATTCGCCTTCCCTCTCTATCCTCCCTCTCTGTTGGCCTCTTTTGTCCGCTTGTTTTTTGTTTGCTTGTGTGCTAGTTTGATTGCTTGTCATCATGGCTAGTCTCATATCTTCTCCGTTGTCTCCCGAGAGTGAAGTTCTAAATTTTAAACAAAGGAAGGGAGAAAATCTAAAAGATGCTTGGTATAGGATTTGCAATGCTCAAAATAGATCTTCCAGGAAACAATCTACCTTAGTTCTTATCTGCAATTTTTACGTAGGTATTAATCCTTGGAATAGATATACCATTACCGGAGGGAACTTCTTGGGTAGCCATACTTTTGATTCTTATAATGCTATCTTAGATATATTTGGCTCACCACCTCTTTTGGTTAATGGAACCATGTTAACTTTGGAGCATGTTATGCAAAGACTTGAAATTATTGAAAATAAAGTTGCTACTAATGAATCAATTGAAAATCTAGATAAAAAAATCCACAATCAAATAACTCAATATGGATCTAAGGTAGGAATGACTTTGAAAAATATTAAGGAAAAGGAACCCATAGTTAATGAGAAGATGAACTTAGATTCTACTAGAATTGATAAACTTGAGGGTATCATTACAAATTTGGGAACCACTTTTTCTTCCGTAAAGAATACTCCCAGTCCTCCTACTAAAATTTCCAAGCTCATGTATGTTCCTAAAAATAAGGGTGAATCATCTAGTAAGGAAACTGCTGATCTTAAATCTATAAGTATTCATCCCAATCTTTTTGCTATCATTAAAGAACCATTTATTACAAATGATTTTTTTCGATCTTGTGCCTAAAAGTTTGATAATTAATAAAAATAAATAAATTCCTAAAGATGGTAGATGCCTAATTTAAGAATTGCCTACCAAATATGGCAATACCTAGATCTACCCTTGCTTGTTATGCCTAGCTAGGGGCGTTAAAGAATAGCGCTTGTTGGGAGGCAACCCAATTTTATTTTTATTCCTTGATTTTTGCTCCTATTTAGTAATAAATAAATTATTTATCCTCTGTTTTGGTTGTGTTTTTTTGTGTTTAATTAGTGTTTGTGCCAAGTAGAACCATTGGGAAGACTTGGGGAAAGTCTTGTTGAACTTGCTCTAAAAAACAGAAACTTTAGCACTCACGAGAACCGCTGTCATTTTTATTTTAAGAGTGATATTTAGTTAATTATTTTTGCAGATTATTAATAGATAAATTTCTCACGTCCGGCAATTTATTTTAGAATATTTGGGGTTCCAGATCTTGCGCTAGATACAGATTACTACAGACTGTTCTGTTTTTGACAGATTCTGTTTTTCGTGTGTTGTTTGCTTATTTTGATGAATCTATGTCTAGTAAAATAGTTTATAATCCATAGATAAGTTGGAATACAGTGGGTTTAACACCAATATAAATAAATAATGAGTTCATTACAGTACCTTGAACTGGTCTTTTGTTTTCTTTCGCTAACGGAGCTCACGAGTTTTCTATTTTGAGTTTTGTGTTGTGAAGTTTTCAAGTTTTGGGTGAATTCTTTTGATGGATCATGGAACAAGGAGTGGCAAGAGCCTAAGCTTGGGGATTCCCATGGCACCCCCAAGATAATCCAAGGACACTGAAAAGTCAAAGCTTGGGGATGCCCCGGAAGGCATCCCCTCTTTCATCTACTTCCATCGGTAATTTACTTGGAGCTATATTTTTATTCACCAACATGATATGTGTTTTGCTTGGAGCGTATTGTATTATTTGTGTCTTTGTTTGTTAGTATGACACAATCATCCTTGCTGTACACACCTTTTGAGAGATCCATACATGAATTAAAATTTGATAGAATGCTCTATGTGCTTCACTTATATCCTTTGAGCTAGATAATTTTGCTCTATGTGCTTCACTTATATCTTTTGAGCTAGATAATTTTTCTCTATGTGCTTCACTTAGATCTTTTAGAGCATGGTGGTGGATTCGTTTTAAAGAAACTATTGATTTCTCATGCTTCACTTAAATTAATTTGAGAGTCTCTTAATAGCATGGTAATTTGCCTAATAATAATATGCTTGGTATTCAAGATTTGTGAAACTTTCTTTTGAGTGTGTTGAATACTAAGAAAATATTGAAGCATGATAATTGTTTTGAGATATGGAGGTGATAATATTAGAGTCATGCTAGTTGAGTAGTTGTGAATTTAAAGAATACTTGTGTTGAAGTTTGTGATTCCCGTAGCATACACGTATGGTGAACCGTTATGTGATGAAGTCGGAGCATGATTTATTTATTGATTGTCTTCCTTATGAGTGGCGGTCGGGGACGAGCGATGGTCTTTTCCTACCAATCTATCCCCCTAGGAGCATGCGCGTAATACTTTGCTTTGATAACTTCTAGATTTTTGCAATAAGTATATGAGTTCTTTATGACTAATGTTGAGTACATGGATTATACGCACTCCCACCCTTGCTAGCCTCTCTAGTACCGTGCAACTTTCGCCGGTATCATACACCTACCATATACCTTCCTCAAAACAGCCACCATACCTACCTATTATGGCATTTCCATAGCCATTCCGAGATATATTGCCATGCAACTTTCCATCATCTAGTTCATCATGACACATCCATAATTGTCATATTGCTTAGCATGATCATGTAGTTGACAAAGTATTTGTGGCAAAGCCACCGTTCATAATTCTTTCATACTTGTCACTCTTGATTCATTGCATATCCCGGTACACCGCCGGAGGCATTCATATAGAGTCATACTTTGTTTTAGTATCGAGTTGTAATCATTGAGTTGTAAATAAATAGAAGTGTGATGATCATCATTCAATAGAGCATTGTCCCAAAAAAGAAAGAAAGGCCAAAGAGAAAAAAAGAAGGCCCAAAAAAATAAAATAAAAGGGGGAAATGCTACTATCCTTTTTTCCACACTTGTGCTTCAAAGTAGCACCATGATATAGCAAATCTCATATATTGTGCTTCAAAGTAGCACCATGTTCTTCATGTAGAGAGTCTCATATGTTGTCACTTTCATATACTAGTGGGAATTTTATGTTATAGAACTTGGCTTGTATATTCCAATGATGGGCTTCCTCAAATTGCCCTAGGTCTTCGTGAGCAAGCAAGTTGGATGCACACCCACTAGTTTCTTTTGTTGAGCTTTCATACATTTATAACTCTAGTGCATCCATTGCATGGCAATCCCTACTCACTCACATTGATATCTATTGATGGGCATCTCCATAGCCCGTTGATACGCCTAGTTGATGTGAGACTATCTTCTCCTTTTTGTCTTCTCCACAACCACCAATCTATTCCACCTATAGTGCTATATCCATGGCTCACGCTCATGTATTGCGTGAAGATTGAAAAGGTTTTGAAAAAGTTAGAGTATGAAACAATTACTTTGCTTGTCATTGGGGTTGTGCATGATTTAAATACTTTGTGTGGGGAAGATGGAGCATAGCCAGATGTCATGACCGGTTTTCCGGGTATAAATTTCCAGAAAATGGCCGTTGTGCTCACCAGCCCCAGGATTACTGTTAGCTGATGAGGCACCAACTTGATACAGAAATCCCAAGCAAAAATACAAAATATGCAGTACAAGACCATTCGGGCCTGTGAGTACAACAATTGGTTTTCTAGTGGTCGATGGCGGAAGCGGTTTGTGAGTCGTTAGTGTCTATGGGACTCCATTTCCCACAGGAACAGCTGACCAGGTCAACTCCTATCTTCGCGAGGCTGCTATCACCGTTGCTTAGTTTCCGGGGCTGTTGTCACACCCTAGCTAGTCATGCATCAGAGTGTGTGCATCATGTTTAAAATTCCATTTAATTTGAAATGGGGATTTGTGAAACCCTCAGAATCATTTTGAAAATGACCCAAATAAAAATTTCTCCAAAAGGGTCCAAGAAAATGCTCATGTTGCTCTCTGAAAATATTGGACAGAGATAATAATCAAACCAATATTTTTAAGAGCTCATAGGTATTTTTTTGGGCATTTGGAATTAATGCATAAATATTTGCTTTGGAAATATATTAATTATATATATTAATATATGTCCAAATATTATGCCATTTATAAAGGAGCTCTGAAATAATATATCTAGCCCCTGCAGAAATTGGCATAAGTTAAATAAATGATTTAATATATTATTTAAATCAAAACAAATGTCAGAAATTAGAAAACAGAAAAAAATAAAAGGGAGAAGCTTACCTGGGCTCCTCCCTGTGCAGCCCAGCCAGCTGGCCGGCCCAGCCAGCAGCCGGCCCAACCCACCTCCCTCCTCTGTCGTCTTCGTCCTCGACAGAGGGAGGGGAGTGTGGCCGGCGCGCGCGCGCGCCACCGCGCCACGCCACCTCTCTCCCTGCTTGCCTGCCCTCCCCTCCTCGCTCGATGCCCCGGACGACGCCACGCCTCCCCCCCTGCTCTCTCTCACTCTCCCTCGGCTCTTCCCTCCTCTCCCTCGCTCTCTCTCTCACACGGCCGAACACCACCGTCGCCGCCGTTCGCCATAGCAGCCGTCTCCGGCCACCCCTCGCTCCCCCGACTAGCTCAGAAGCTCCGCCACAACCCCCTCTTCCTCCCCACCGCTCCACGGGCCTCCGGAAGCCCTGCATCGCCGCCACGTCGCCGTTCCCCTCTTCGGGCTCCGACCATCATCGCCGTCGAATTCGCCATCTCCAGCGCGTCTCCGAGCCCGCTTCGACGCCCACTGCAACCGCGGTGAGCCCCCGAGTCGTTTCCCCCTTCTCCCCTGGTCTCTTTCGACCTCTAGGCCTTAGCCCCACCTTGGCCGAGAGCTCCACGCCGCCGGCGATGTCGCCGTCGTGGCCACGGTTACCGTAGCGCCCAACCGAGCACACTATCGTGCTCCACGCCTCACTAGGAGCACGCAGCACGCACCCACGCCTCCCCAAACACCCTGCAACGCCGACTCCGACCGCACCCGAACTCCGGCCGCCGCTCACGAGCTCGCCGTCGACGGTACCGGCCACCTCAGGCTCGGCCACCACCACCGTTCGACGCGCGGGAGCAAGAGCTCTCCAACGAGCCCAAGAACGGCCTCGCCCGTGCCCTGTAGCGCGATCCCGCATCGCGCCGCCGTCTCGGGCCTCGCCGGCGTCACGTCGCCGGTGGGTTTGACCCACTTTGACCACGGCAGGACCCCCCTGAGTCCCTGACAGGTGGGCCCAGCCCTGTAGCTAATTAGGATTAGCGCTAACCACTGTTAGTTAACCCCCTGACACTGACAAGTGGGCCCCAGCGCCACTAATCCCTAATTAGGATTAATTTAACCCTGTTAAACCCCCCCTGTCACTGACGTGTGGCCCCCACACGTCAGGTTTGACCCCAGCCAGCCGCAGTTGACTACTGACGTCATGCTGACGTCATGCTGGCGCAATAATTATAATTTCTGGATTTAATTTAAATCAGGAAATTCCAGAATATTATTTAAACTTCAAAAATTCATAACTTTTATTCTGTAACTCCAAATTGGACAAATTATATATGAAAAATGATCAGAAAAATCCAATCTATCCATCTGTACTATTTTCATGCATGATCAAACAAGTTAAATTGATGTTTCAAGCAGAACAAGGAAAAGCACTTTAAGAGGCCATGTTTGAGTTTGAAATTTGAATCTATGATTCAAATTTGTTCAAACCCTTCTGGTTTTAGTTGCATTAGCCCAACACACTCATATTGCTATGTTTCATGCATGCATCATATTGTTGCACATTGTTTGGTGATGGTTGTGTATCGGTGTCCTTTGCGACAGGTTCTGCCTCCGAGGAGTACCGTGATTACCCTAACGAAGAACCGTATCAGTGCATCGAACCATCAGGCAAGCAACCAACCATTTGATCATATCGATACAATCCCATGTTCTCGCTCCTGCTCTCTTTTACTGCATTAAGACAACGCGACTCAAACTGCTGTGTGCTACGGTAGTTGAACCCATTTCCTCTGCATGACCTGTCATTGCCACAGTAACTAGATGAAACCCACTAGCATGTGTAGGAGTTGATTGAGCCCTATGTATGTGTTGTTCCTACCTTGCTATGCCTGCTATGCTTAGAGTCGTGTCAGGTCTGGTTCATCTGGGTGATGGGCTAGAGTGAAATGATTATGTCGGTAATGAGAGTGGTGTGGTGAACACGATTTGGTAAAGGTATCGATGAGAGGCCATGTAGGAGTACATGGTGGGTTGTTTCATTGAAGCCGACCTTAAGCACTGAGATCTGTATGTGTGATTTAAGAATCAGCTACTACCATGCATTGGGCCCGAAACCAATGGACCCTCTCGGCTTCTTATTCACCCTAGTTCTCCGTCCAGGAGTTGCAAGTAGTTTCTGGTGTTTGTAGCCTACTGGAGGCCGTGGACAGCGCTAACCGTAGGGGTGGGCTGTGATGCGGTAGGTACGTGGCACGGTGTACCGAATACCCGTTAGGTATCTCGGGAACCCTGTTCACATCGTTCGGGGCCGTATGGGAAACCTCGGCCGGACTCCCTGCGGATGGAACCTGGATAGGCGATAAACCTGGACTGGAGGCTTAGGTGATTAGGTAGGTCGTGGCCGACACCCACGTGGGGCTTCCGCTTGAAGGTTGCCGAGTACATGTCGTGTAAACGACGGTAAGTGGTGAGAGCGTGTATGAAGGAGTACACCCCTGCAGGGTTAACATGATCTATTCGAATAGCCGCGTCCGCGGTAAAGGACTACTTGGTTGCCTATACAGTTCATAGACAAGTAAATGGAAACTACTAAAAGCCTCAAGATAAGTGTGAGTGTCGAGGATGGTTCTTCCGTAGGAAGACGGAGGTGGATCCTCGGTGGTGTATTGAAGTGGTGAGTAGTGGACTCGTGTGCGCAAAACCATTTCAAGTTGGAGTATCGTAGGATAGCCTAGCCAAGAATCAAAGCTGGCTTGCTGCAATAACTCCACCAACCCTTCTTGATACTATGCATGTATGTGGGATCTGATGTAAGTCTTGCTGAGTACCTTTGTACTCATGTTGCTATAATCTACATTTTTACAGAAGACGCTGCAACCCCTTCTGATGGGTTCTATGTAGACGTTGACATCAACGAGTAGGCTAAAGACCCAGGTGGTGACCCTGAGCTTGTGAAGGACCACGTAGTATAGCTAGGCTTTCCAAGCCTCTTTATTTTACTAGTTGTCTGTACTCAGACAAGTTACTTCCGCTGCTGGTTTGTATGACTGTATGACTTGTATGTTGGGTCGTGAGACCCGTACCTTGGTGTATGTTATGTATGGCTCCCCGAGCCTTAAATAAAGTACTTGTGTCGTAGAGTCATGTTGTGATGCTTCGTTGTATTTGCACATATCGAGCATATTGTGTGTATGATTGAAATGCTTGGTATGTGTGGGATCTGACTATCTAGTTGTTTATCTTTAGTAGCCTCTCTTACCGGGAAATGTCTCCTAGTGTTACCGCTGAGCCATGGTAGCTTGCTACTGCTCTGGAACACTTAGGCTGGCCGGCATGTGTCCTTCTTCGTTCCTGTGTCTGTCCCTTCGGGGAAATGTCACGCATTGAGTACCGGAGTCCTGTTAGCCCGCTACAGCCCGGTTTACCGGAGTCCTGCTAGCCCAGTGCTACAGCCCGGACCCACTTGCTGATGACCGACACGTGCGAAGCTGGGTCATGGATGCCTGTCCCTGTAAGTCTGTGCCACTTTGGGTTTACGACTAGTCATGTCAGCCCGGGCTCCTTATCATATGGATGCTAGCGACACTATCATATACGTGAGCCAAAAGGCGCAAACGGTCCCGGGCAAAGGTAAGGCGACACCCGTGGGGATACCGTGCGTGAGGCCGCAAAGTGATATGAGGTGTTACCGGCTAGATCGATGTGACATCGAGTCGGGGTCCTGACAGCGTTGGCATCAGAGCCGGACTGCCTGTAGGTTCTTCAAGCCAAACTGGTCGATGTTGAGTCTAGAAATTCTTTAGTTATATGTAGGGGAATTGTTTGTGGGTTGGAACGTAAGGCTCTTTTTACTTCTCTATCTTATGACATTCTGATCTGAGTCAGTCCATTCTTCTACCGGGGGTTAAGGAATTAGGATCTGTTCTCTCTATCAGGATCACGTGTTACTAATCAGTAGTACCTTATAAGTTTGATGGATAAAAGCCTAGTTCAGTTCTACTACCACATTATGTTGTTAGAATGGTTTCAGAACTTTGATATGATGATGTTAAGTGTGTACGAAATCCTTTGTCAAATGTCTCAAAATCCTTTTTGAGCATTTACAGCTGTTATGCTGCCGAAATTTGCTAGAAATTCTAATGCCTTTGCATTATGATTGTGCTTTCAGATGGCCACTCGCGACCTCAATCAAGTGGTTCGCCTGACTCGATGCCTAGATGTACCCGGCCATACTGCCAAGTTGGTCAGGGTAATGACTGAGGCTGGATACCGCTAGTATCCTGAGTACACGGTCGAAGAGCAATTCCGAGACTTTAATCAAAGCCAGTATCTCTGCACTGTCAGGATATTTCCATCTTATCCTGGATCCACCGAGCCCCTTCACTGCTCCTATGGACTCGAGGTTACTATTGAGATGGCTGTGCAGGACGCCGCCTACTCTATGATGACCATCATGCGAGTCAGGTCTGGTCTATTTCGGGACTCTGATTTCCGGTATATGCCAGGATCACTTCCGGGAGCACAAGGGTATCTCCAGGCTATCTATGCTGACCCCACTCAGGAGGATTCACGGACTCGCACCACTGCTGAGATGCTCGAGGATAAGGACCGTGAAAATCGGGCCTTGAGGTTAGAGCTCTTCAATACCCGTGCTGACCACTGGGCCACTTTGACTCGGTTCGCACCGGCGGTGCAAGCTGGATATTCAGATATGCGCGATCTCTATCCTGTGAGATCTGCTCTGCCAGACGTGATGGTTTGGCGTGATGTAGGAGGCATCAAGCCACCTCGCGGTCCCCGCAGGCCACCGTCTGTTGGTCCAAGACCTCATCCTAGCCCCTATGGTCCACAAGCTCCGCGAGATCGTCTGTTTCCGGATGATCATGTTGAGCTTCCAGGCTATGGAGGCGACTTCTACGAGGACTACTACGGATCGGTCTGAGTTAGCGATAGTATCACTAGTTCGCACTAGTTGTGTCCTCTATTGTCCCGCGTGACTCGTGGGATATGACCTAGTTTGTACTCTTTCCGGAGGTGTAGAAAAATAATGTATAGGAGCTTGGAATGCCTCCGATGAGATGTAATCCTCTTTCACCGTAATAGTACTTTGTTTGGTCTTGTACTAAACCCTGTATGGTGTGTATGATGATGGAATAAAGAAGCAGTTTCTGTATTTACCATGTCATACGGATGATCATCTTGCATTCCGAATTATTCCTTACATTTTATGTCCTATGTCGGAATTTTATCATCCTGACTAAATCATTGTCTTGTTTACCTAGGATGGTCAACACGCGCACTAACCCTGCTCCTCAAGAGCAGGCCGAAGGCAGTGAAGGCAGGAATGAAAATCTGCCTCATCCTCCTTCACTAGCCGAGGTTATGATGGAAGCTGAGAGAAACAAGCGGGAGACCAACCGTTTGTTGGAGCGTATTGAACAGAACACGGCACACCATCAGAGGACTAACGTGGTGTCACTCAGTGATTTTATCAAATTACATCCACCCACGTTCCACCACTCCGTCGAGCCTCTCGACGCTGATGACTGGCTTCGCAGTATCTCTCACAAACTGCGTTCCGCGCTGGTAGCGGAGGCTGACAAGGTCACCTTTGCTGCATATCATCTTGAAGGCCCCGCCAGTCTATGGTGGGAGAATTATGGAGCTATGCGCCCAGCGGGCCATGTCACTACCTTGGCTGAATTCAGCGAGGCTTTCCGTGAACATCACATTCCGGAGGGTCTCATGGACCGTAAACGTGAAGAATTTTGCAGTTTCACCCAAGGCCGACTTTCTGTGGATGCCTATAGCAGGGAGTTTGGTAATCTCGCCCGATATGCAACTGAGGAAGTGTCTACTGACGCCAAGAAGCAAGCAAGGTTCCGTAAGGGCCTTAGTCCTGAGCTTCGCCGCGACCTCCGTCTGCATGAGTGCACATCTTTTCAGAAACTTGTCAACAAAGCCATCAGTGCTGAAACTGGTCAGACTGACTATGACGCAACACGCAAGCATGGCCGTGATATGGGTTCCTCATCCGGTGCTGGTCCTCAGAAGCGCCGCGTGTGGGTGCCCAACACCGCCCTGCCACCCAGGTTCACACCGAGGCCATCTTTCCAGGCGCCTCGCCCTGTTCAACAGTCTGCACCGGCCAAGCCCTATGGGGGTCCAACCAACAATGCTCCTCCACGTACCAGTTCCGTGACTTGTTTCAAGTGTGGGGAATCTGGTCACTATATGCGTGAGTGTCCCCAGACCAACCCCAACCAGTCTGCTAAAGCTGTTGGCCGTGGCAAGCCGACAGGGAAAATATTCCACGCCAAACCGGTCACCGCTTCACGTGGCCATGTTAACTGTATCTCTGCCGAAGAAGCTCAAGAGGATCCCAACGTCGTTCTCGGTACGCTTCTTGTTAATTGCCACCCGGCATCTGTTCTTTTCGATACAGGAGCCTCTCATTCTTTTATATCTGAAAACTATGCTCGCTTGCATAACGTCGCATTCGGTGATATGCCAACCTCTATGGTAATTCAAACTCCGGGATCCAAATGGCAAACTTCTAGAGTAAGCCATGGAAATGAAATCCAAGTCGACAGACTTGTTTTTCTCGCATCTTTGATAGCCCTTAAATCTTCAGATATTAATATCATTTTGGGTATGGACTGGATGTCAGCTCATCATGCCAAAATTGATTGCTTCTCTAGGACTGTTCAACTCACTCACCCTTCGGGCAAGATAGTCAATGTCTTGACCCGATTAGCCAAGCGACAATTATATTCTCTTAACGCCAGCCCCTTGCCAGACCTTGAGGACATTCCGGTAGTCCGTGACTTCCCGGATGTCTTTCCAGAGGAATTGCCAGGTGTTCCACCTGACAGGGATGTTGAGTTCGTAATAGATCTCATTCTAGGAACCGTTCCGATTGCTAGAAGACCCTATAAGATGGCACCCCTAGAACTAGCCGAGCTTAAGAAACAACTCGATGAGTCCTTGAAAAAGGGTTTCATCCGACCTAGCTCATCTCCGTGGGCTTGCCCCGTCCTCTTCGTCAAGAAGAAGGATGGTACGGACCGGATGGTTGTAGATTACCGACCTGTCAATTTGGTCACAATCAAGAACAAATATCCACTTCCCAGGATCAACGACCTGTATGATCAGCTCGCTGGATCCTCAATCTTCTCCAAGATGGATTTGAGGTTGGGCTACCATCAAATCAAAATCAGAAACGGGGACATTCCTAAAACGGCCTTTGTTACTCGTTATGGCCAATACGAGTACACCGTCATGTCCTTCGGTTTAACCAACGCTCCAGCCACCTTTTCTCGGTTAATGAACTCAATCTTCATGGAGTATTTGGATAAATTCGTCATAGTTTATCTCGATGATATACTCATCTACTCCAAGAACGAGGAAGAACATGCCGAACATTTAAGGCTAGTGTTGAAGAAACTTCGAGAGCATCGCCTTTATGCCAAATTTTCGAAATGTGAATTCTGGTTGTCAGAAGTGACCTATCTGGGTCATGTAATATCTGGTAAAGGTATTGCTATTAACCCCGAGCGAGTTCAAGCCGTCCTTAATTGGACTCCACCTGAATCGGTCAAGCAAGTTCGGAGTTTTCTGGGCTTAGCGAGCTATTGTCGTCGCTTTGTCGAGAACTTCTCCAAGGTTGCCAAACCTCTAACCGAACTCCTCAAGAAAGATAAGAAGTTCGAGTGGACTCCACAATGTGAGCACAGCTTTCAAGAACTGAAAAGACGCCTGACCTCTGCTCCCGTACTGGTACCGCCAGACTTCTCCAAGGACTTTGTTATCTACTGCGACGCCTCGCGACAAGGACTAGGTTGCATCCTTATGCAAGATCGACATGTAATTGCCTACGCTTCACGGCAATTGCACCCACATGAGGAGAATTATCCTACTCATGATCTAGAGCTTGCAGCTGTAGTCTATGCACTTAAAACCTGGCGACATTACCTCCTCGGTAATCGTTGCGAAATATTCACTGATCACCAAAGTCTGAAGTATATTTTCACCCAACCGGATCTGAATCTCAGGCAAAGACGTTGGGTTGAGTTGATCACAGACTTCGATTTAGGGATAACCTACACCCCAGGGAAAGCCAACGTCATGGCTGATGCGCTAAGTCGTAAATCTTATTGTAACAACCTGATGTTACAACAAAGTCAACCGCTTCTCCATGAGGAATTTTGGAAGCTTAACCTTCACATTGTTCCTCAAGGTTTTCTTTCCACCTTGGTGGCAAAACCTACCCTTACGGATCAGATTATCAAAGCACAGAAGGTAGATCCGGGAATCTCCCGCATCAAGAGAAACATTCAGAAAGGAATTGCGAATTGCTTCTCCATTAATGATCAAGGGGTCGTATACTTCGGGAATCGACTAGTGGTTCCCAAAGTGCGGAACCTGAGGCGTTTGATCCTTAAGGAAGCTCATGAATCCCCTCTCGCCATTCATCCCGGTAGTA
The DNA here is from genome assembly GCF_018294505.1 of Triticum aestivum. Taxonomy (NCBI): domain Eukaryota; kingdom Viridiplantae; phylum Streptophyta; class Magnoliopsida; order Poales; family Poaceae; genus Triticum; species Triticum aestivum. The sequence goes on from NC_057812.1 coordinate 568,688,655, forward strand.
CTAAGATGTATCAGGATCTACGCCAGAGGTTCTGGTGGACTAGGATGAAGAGAGAAATTGCTCAGTATATTGCTAATTGCGACGTTTATCGTCGTGTAAAAGCAGAGCATCAACGGCCTGCTGGCACCCTTCAACCTTTAGCTATTCCTGAATGGAAATGGGATAAAATTGGTATGGATTTCATTACCGGTTTTCCCAGGACCAAGAGAGGGAATAATGCTATTTTCGTCGTGGTCGATCGTCTTTCCAAAGTAGCCCATTTCTTACCTGTTCGTGAGAGTATAACTGCTAGTCAGCTGGCAGACTTATACATCTCCCGAATAGTGTCCCTCCATGGTGTTCCTTTGGAAATTAACTCGGATCGAGGAAGTCTTTTCACCTCTCGATTTTGGGAAAGTTTCCAAAATGCTATGGGAACTCGTCTCTCCTTTAGCACCGCTTTCCACCCTCAGTCGAGTGGTCAAGTGGAACGCGTCAACCAAATTCTAGAAGACATGCTTCGAGCCTTTGTTATCTCATTCGGAATGGACTGGGAGAAGTGCCTTCCATTTGCCGAATTCGCTTACAACAACAGCTATCAATCTAGCTTGGGTAAAGCCCCTTTTGAAGTTCTCTATGGACGACGGTGTCGAACACCCCTTAACTGGTCAGAGACCGGGGAAAGACAATTCTTTGGCCCGGATATGATTCAGGAAGCAGAAGAACAAGTTCGTATCGTTCGTGAAAAGTTGAAAACAGCTCAATCTCGTCAAAAGAGTCAATATGACCGAAAACATAAGGCTATGACTTTCGAGGTTGACGAGAAGGCTTATCTTCGGGTCACCCCTCTGAAGGGAACCCATCGTTTCGGTATCAAAGGCAAATTGGCTCCTCGTTACATTGGACCTTTTCGCATTCTCGCCAAACGAGGAGAAGTTGCCTACCAGTTGGAACTACCTCCGCATCTCTCCAGAGTCCACGATGTCTTCCACGTTTCTCAACTCAGGCGTTGCTTCTCGGATCCTATCCGTGAAGTGGACCACGAAACGGTTGATCTCCAAGATAATCTTACATATCGAGAGTACCCCGTTCGTATCCTCGATCAGGCCGAACGTATCACCCGACGTCAGAACATCAAGTTCCTCAAAGTACAATGGTCGCACCATTCTGAGGATGAAGCAACTTGGGAAAGGGAGGATCGTCTTCGACTCGAGTACCCCGCCTTCTTCCCGGAGGAACCCAAATCTCGGGACGAGATTCTTTTGAGTGGGGGTGAGTTGTCACACCCTAGCTAGTCATGCATCAGAGTGTGTGCATCATGTTTAAAATTCCATTTAATTTGAAATGGGGATTTGTGAAACCCTCAGAATCATTTTGAAAATGACCCAAATAAAAATTTCTCCAAAAGGGTCCAAGAAAATGCTCATGTTGCTCTCTGAAAATATTGGACAGAGATAATAATCAAACCAATATTTTTAAGAGCTCATAGGTATTTTTTCGGGCATTTGGAATTAATGCATAAATATTTGCTTTGGAAATATATTAATTATATATATTAATATATGTCCAAATATTATGCCATTTATAAAGGAGCTCTGAAATAATATATCTAGCCCCTGCAGAAATTGGCATAAGTTAAATAAATGATTTAATATATTATTTAAATCAAAACAAATGTCAGAAATTAGAAAACAAAAAAAAAATAAAAGGGAGAAGCTTACCTGGGCTCCTCCCTGTGCAGCCCAGCCAGCTGGCCGGCCCAGCCAGCAGCCGGCCCAGCCCACCTCCCTCCTCTGTCGTCTTCGTCCTCGACAGAGGGAGGGGAGTGTGGCCGGCGCGCGCGTGCGCCACCGCGCCACGCCACCTCTCTCCCTGCTTGCCTGCCCTCCCCTCCTCGCTCGATGCCCCGGACGACGCCACGCCTCCCCCCCTGCTCTCTCTCACTCTCCCTCGGCTCTTCCCTCCTCTCCCTCGCTCTCTCTCTCACACGGCCGAACACCACCGTCGCTGCCGTTTGCCATAGCAGCCGTCTCCGGCCACCCCTCGCTCCCCCGACTAGCTCAGAAGCTCCGCCACAACCCCCTCTTCCTCCCCACCGCTCCACGGGCCTCTGGAAGCCCTGCATCGCCGCCACGTCGCCGTTCCCCTCTTCGGGCTCCGACCATCATCGCCGTCGAATTCGCCGTCTC